>NW_024081576.1:167330-376102 GCF_003009895.1 Hyaena hyaena
AAAAAAAAAAAAAAAAGAAAAGAAAAGAAAAGAAAAGAAAACGTCAATGATTTTTCAGTACCACTAGGAAAAGTCAAAACCCTTTAAAAAAAATTTAAAGCATTTCATACTCTTCCTTGCCTAGCTCTCTGGTCTTGTCATAAGCTACCTCCAACCAAGCACCAGTTTATTAAATACTTCATTTTCTCTCTTACTCCTAATGAGGAATCACATGCTATTAACTCTTCCTTGAAGATTATTGTCTCTGCTTGGATAACTCCTACTCATTCTTCAACTGTGAGCTTAATATACTTGCTTAAGGAAATGTTTGCTGCCTCCCACCATATTTGATTGGCTGTTCCTATCTCTGTACCTCTTCTAAATCATGTCTTTAAGTCATTACTTATTTGCATGAAAGTTCCGTATCTATCATGTTCACCATTATAACCTTAAAATCTATTGCAAATCCTAGCACACAGTAGGTATAGTCATATATAATTGTTTAATAGATGAATGAATATGCCATAATTCCAGAAATTTCCTTCAGCCATTTGCAAGCCTAATCATTTACCTTGGCAAATAACCTGGCATGTGATTCTCTGAGTCCTTGTATGGATGGATTCAAGAGTCTCCTCTGATTTGAAGGGTAAGAGGCGCCTCACAGAACTGCATTTAGAAAGGAAATCATCCAATTGTCTATATTTGGGAACACAGGTTAACCTCAGAATTCACCTTTTTCACTGTAACATTATATTTAATGAAAGGAAAATTAGTAAATTTTATAAAATAAAAATAAAAACATAAAGGCCATAGCAGCCCATGATCTCAAGGAGACTACTGAGATTTTTACCTGAATTTTGTCCTTTATCTATGATCATCAAAAATGATGGGACAACATTTCTGTCCTATGACTAAATTCCTAAGCAGTTAATACATTGGTCAAGAATCAGAAAGCAGAGGGGCACGCGGGTGGCTCAGTCGGTTAAGTGTCTGACTTGGGCTCAGATCATGATCTTACAGTTCATGAGTTCAAGCCCGGTATTGGGCTCCTTGCTGACAACTCAGAGCCTGGAGCCTGGAGCCTGCTGATGATTCCGTGTCTCCTTCTTGTTTCCTGCCCCTTCCCCACTTGTTCTCTCTCTCTCTCAAAATAAATAAACATTAAATAAAAAACAAAGATTCAGAAAGCAGAGAGATCAAGAGCTTATACTTAAGTTACATGCAGTTAATTCTTCTCAAAAAATGCCAATTAGTGTGATTATTTGGTGGCTAAGATAGGCGTCTCTTGCTTTAAAGGTGAGACTCTCTCAAGAAAGATCCAGGCATCATACTTCTGGAAAGTTTCCAAACTTTCACAAGGAAAACTTTGCCTTCAAACATATTACATATTATGTAGCTTGCAGTGATCACCAACATTAGTAGTTGATTTTGTTTTGTTTTTTTTTTTACCTTTTTTTTTGTATATGGGATCATAAAAGAAAAAAATACCTTTGGCTCAATAGCTTTCTTTTATGATGGCTTTTTATGTGCTTTCTTAGAGAAAAGTTATAAAACTTAGTTCTTTCAGCTTCTCTCAAAGATATACAATGCTTCCTTTTTTGTGCAAGTCACAAAGGAGCCATAACTGTATATATTTTCACATCAGATGTAAAATTCATGTCTCACTTGTGACTTATGCAAGGAAAATAGGAAGCTCCATTAGACAGACCTACAATTTGTCTATAAATGGTGATTTGCAGTTGGGGAGTACTTTCCTTTGAAATCATTAAATCTTTACAGCTAAGTATTCCTTCTGCCTTGACAGATTCTACACATTACCTTATGTATAAAAATGATCTTTAAAAAATACCTTTAATGATGGCAACAATGGCCAAAGTTCATCTAACACTTTCCTAACTTTCTAGAACTACATTTGGAGGCATTTTTATCCTGTCACTTCAATAGTACATAACAAAGAGCTTGTGTCAGAATTTCAATGTGGCTTCACATCATCTTTTACTGTTATTAACAGATACTTTTGAGCCAAATGAATAATGCTATCCTCTGTATAGCATTAGTTAGAAAAAATCTCCTTTATCTTCTTTAAGTTGCATTGCTTATTCTACATGGAAATCAAATGTGGAGTTGAACAGATATAATTTCAACAGACTGAAATAGGGAAAAATGTAACTACTCTTGCTTACCATCATAGCTGACTTTTCTACTCATCCTTTCAGTACAGCTAAAATCAAGCCTCTTTTTAAGCAACAATCCTATATTTATTTTATTATTGAAAAGAAATTTACTTTGAACAATAATATTAAATTAAAATCTTATTCTGCTCATAATTTTTATGTTCCACATGCTGACAAAAACTGAATTAATTTTTCCTGATTACAAATAAGTTATTTGAAAGCAGTAAATAATTTTTGATTCCCCCTAAGTTGTCATGGACAAGGTAAATGATCATGGAGTATCCAAAATTCCTTTAAAAAGTAAGCATGGTCACTAGGCTCAGGATAAGTATTTCATCCGATAATAGCATGTTTTCCATTGCATACAGAAATCTTTCCAAATAAGCTCCATCAATACTTTTCAAAATATTCACATTCCAAAGCTTCTAACAACTTAAAGGCAAACATTTTAGGATACTAATCTTGAGACTATAAGAAAGAAAAATGGAAGTAAGTGGCATTAAAACTTTCATAATTTGAAGATTGTTTTTGAAGGGAAAATGTGTACTTTCAATAAGATTTCCAGGGCTTTCTTGTGCATATCATGCAATGTAGCATACAAAACTATATGAAGTTCCACTAATTTGCCTGCCATGCTCTCTGACAGTTTTCTATATTCATGTACATGGATTTTACTGCCAAGAATATGCTTTTTGCTGCCTGGATAAATTTTCCTCATCGTTGATGGTGCACCTCATGTGTCATCTCTTTGGGCTGCATTCCCTGAGTGATATTTGATACATTATTCTTTCCTTATTCTATTGGCCAGAACTCAATCACATGCTCCTGACTGAGGGATGATAGGAGATAAGGTCTAATTACATGTTCAGGAAGAAAGGGAAATGTGTTTTCTTTTTTTTTTTTTTTAACACTTAGCCAGTTTATTCTTCTGAAGAACATTTGGATTCTTCCCACACATTGAATACAATTCCCCAAAGGAGATAAACCAAAGGAGATAATTCCCCAAAGGAGATAAACCAAATCCTTTCTGGTCTCTGCATCCACTCAAGTCCAAGATTTCTAGATCTCTATCAGATCCAGATATGGATTATCCTGATTCTGTAACTATGTACTTAAAAGAGAAATTGTGTGTCCTCACATAATGCTGACACAATAATTGGTTATCCAGAGAAAACACATTCCTTCATTTTTTAAACTTTATTTTGAGAAACACAGAGACAGTCTGAGTTGGGGAAGGGCAGAGAGAGAGAGAAAAGGTGAATCCCAAGCAGGCTCCACACTGTCAGCATGGAGCCTGATGCAGGGTTCAAACCAACAAAGCCATGAGATCATGTCCTGAGCTGAAACCAAGATTTGATGCTTAACCACCTGAGCCACCCAGGTGCCTCAGAAAACATATTCCATTCAGAAAAGAATATGAGAAAATCAAATTAGTCACTGGTCCATCACAAACATAAAATTCTGTAAAATCACTTGTGTTAAAGCCCCTCTCCTTTATGTGAGTGTGTGGTGGGGCAGGGGGAGGTAGTGTGAGAAGGTTCTTAATCAGAGAATGATATCACTCTTTGGAAGACATTGCCTTGTTTGCCCTGGAGGGTATCTTGGCTCTACTCTCTAATATTTTCCTTATTTTACTTCATGGCCATAATGGAAATGTATGTTAAGGAGAATTCCTTCCTTGTGGGCTCAAATTTTGTAATTTAAATTCCTGTTGGTCTGCATTTGGAAACCTAAAATTTGTTTTAAGACTCAATTATGCAAAGCTTGATTGTTGCTTTAAATTTAGACTTCTGATTTCTTTGGCAAGGAGTTATCTCATTATCTAACTGGATTCTGACTTGTTTGCTTCCACACAATTCCATGTACTAGTAACTCCGTTTAAAGTTATTGCCTGGAAATAATTAAGTCCCCATGACTTTTTTTCCCCTTAACATAATGGCAGCTACCTTGAAATCATCAGGTTTGGTTAGGGAAGACCAAAACTCTTAACTTTGCCATGGAATTGATTTTTAATGGCCCCTTGTTACCCTATGTCTTTTTATTCTTATTTCCTACTCTCTAGGATCTATAAAAAATGAAATTTTCTAGTTGTATCAATTATGTATTCCCATAGCAATGCTACATAACAAAAACCAAAAAAAAAAAAAAATAGTAGCTTAAAGCAATAACCATTTATTATTTATTGGTTGTGTAGCTCTGCAGATTTGGCTCAGACAGGACTAATATCAGCTGAACTAGCTTATAAACATGTGAGCTATACGGTCCATTGGAAGCTGGCTGGCCTGGAATGTCCTTTGCCTAGACAATGAGGCTTACTCCATGTGCTCTTTCATTCTCCTGAAGGCTAATTTATTTATTTTTTTTTTAATTCTTTAATGTTTTATTTATTTCTAGGAGAGAGAGAGAGAGAGAGACAGCGTGAGCAGGGGAGGGTCAGAGAGAGAGGGAGTCACAGACTGAAGCAGGCTCCAGGCTCTGAGCTGGCAGTCAGCACAGAGCCCGAAGCGGGGCTAGAACCCACAAACAGCGAGATCATGACCTAAGCGAAAGTTGGACGCTTAACCGACTAAGCCACCCAGGCGCCCCTCCTGAAGGCTAATTTAAATGGTTCTCATGGCAAATGTAGGGATCCAAGAGAAAGAGCAAAAGCACACAAATCTTTGTAAAGTTACATTTTAATAACAAAAGCAAGTCATAAGGCAGCCCAAATTCAAAGTATTGGTTAACAGACTCCATCTTTTTTTCCCTCAAACTCCAATTATTTTTTAAGCTTATTTATTTATTTTGGGAGAGAGAGAAAGATACACACACACACACACACACACACACACACACACACACACACACAGAAAGAGAGAAAGAATGTGCTCAACTGGAGGAGGAGGAGAGAGACAGAGGAAGAGAAAAGAATGCCATGCAAGCTCCACGTTGTAAGCTCAGAGCCCCATGTATGGCTCAATCCCTGTGAGATCATGACTTAAACTGAAATCAAGCAAAGCTACATGGCAAAAGATGTGGATATAAGAGTGATTAAGAATTGAGGACATTTTTGCAATTAATCTACTTAATTGACTAGGGTCCCACATTTTGCAGTTTTTCTATTCTCATTAATTCTGCTGACAATCCATCCTGTACTGTCCTGATCTCATCTCTTTTATCTAATACTTTGATGAATAAAGCTAGTAACAACCCACACACACTTTTAATATTCTATTTTCCAATTCCTTGACTAGGCTGTATAAGCATATGGATGGCCTTTCCAAGTTATCAAAGGTAAAAGTTTTACCAGATATTTTGCCACTACATGACAGGATCTTTATTTTCTCATTCCCCAGTACCAGATCCTTATTTCTTTCATCCTGATTGTTCCAAAGATATTACGTCTTGCTATGACAGTTATACATTTTTATATGCCAATTTCTATATTAGTAAAATAAAGCTAGTAGGTATAACAAATAAACCTTCAAATATTAGGGCCTTAGCAAGGATAAATATTTATATGTCATTCACATAGTACCAAAGAGAATTTTTGATTGGCACTGGTGAAGTAGTAGTTTGACACTTTCCTCCACACGGTCATTTAAAGACCTAGTCTCTGCTATTTCAACCATTGACTTCAAAATTGCTCTGGGATTGATATCCACCTAGTCAACAGAGAAAGACTGAATAGAGACTTGTTGGAGAACAATTCCACTACATTTCATGGTCAGAAATCAGCATCATGGTCATACTTATTGAATAGAAAAAAAGCAAACATGTGCTCAGGAGAAAAAAAAGGAATGGATTTGGGGAAGGGCTGAGCTTCCCACTCTTTGACATATGCTACATTTGTTTGGAAAATTATAGTATTTTTAATAGTCTACTAATTTTACCATGCATTTATAAAGTCTAGAGTTAATATCATAACCATCTTTCCCAAAGTAAAAGAACTTTAAAACATATTAACTCTATCCATGCCTTCTTTTAAATTATATGGGTTTTTTTTGATCATTACAAAATTTCACAGATTTATTTTGACATAAGTTAACTTTCTTTAAACATTTGGAAGACACTAAAATAATACTTGAATTACACAATTGAACAAAAAATATCTAAAAGCTAACTTTTAAACTTTTATTATAAATAAAATAGACCTTTTTGTAGACATGCGACTTTCACAATAATTCATCCTATATTTAGCTACAAAGATTGATTCAACAAATTCTAAACAGCATAAACTATACAAATAACTCTCTCTACATATGAAAACATATGGTATGTGGCTATGTCTGATAACGGAGGAAAAAATAGCCTTATATGCTTTTATTATTAACCATAAATCATAACTATATTGATCATTGAGCTCAAAAAGTTAGAAGTACAATATAAATGTGCTGACCAAGAAAGAGGAATAAATAAATAAAAGAATGGAAGCTCCTGAATTAAAAGAAAAAAAGGTAAAACCTCAAAATTCCTATTTTAAAACACAATAAAATAGACAACCTGACAAAACTAATCATTTAAAAATCATTATATCTAATATTTATTGATTACTCACTATTTGCAATGTATTTTGCTAAGTAATTTACAAGAACATAGCTCACTTAATGCTCAAAATCATACAAAAAACATTATTTTTCATAAACATTTATTAAATACTAATAATGTGCCTAGCACTCTATGAGACACTGTGAACATATTGATGAACATGAAAAATAATGCCACTGCCTCAAATATTTGCATTTTGAAGGAGCAAACAAATATTTCCATTTTACTGATGGAGACATTAGATTCATTAACTTAGATAACTTACCTAAGATCACATGGCATCTTTGTGTTCAAACTGTATTTTAACTTATATTATATACCCTGAATTCCATGCTCCTAAAAACCATACAAAGCTAAAAAAGTTCAGGGCAGAGTAAAATAGCATATACTACTAAAATTATAAAAGAAATACAAACATCCTTGTCATATTATTACAAATAATTTTTTGCTCCCTTGCTCTGTGCTAAGCTGTTTAAATAATTCTCACAAAAGGGGCGCCTGGGTGGCTTAGTCGGTTGAGCGTCCAACTTTCGCTTCGAACCATGATCTCGCGGTTCGTGGGTTCAGGCCCCGCGTCAGGCTCTGTGCTGACTGCCAGCTCAGAGCCTGGAGCCTGTTTCAGTCTGTGACTCCCTCTCTCTCTGACCCTCCCTTGTTCACGCTGTCTCTCTCTCTCTCCTAGAAATAAATAAAACATTTTTAAAAAATGAATAAACATAAAAAAAATTTTTTTTTAAATAATTCTCACAAGGACTCTCTGAAATAGACTGTATTATTTCCACCATATTTTACATTTGAGGCAACTGAAGGAATCAGATGTTAAATAACTTATAGTTGCTATCCCCAGGAAGTCTAGCTATGAATCCCGCATTTAGCTACTACTACAATGTGCAACCTCCCATTATTGAAGAATTTTTAGTAATTGTCAACCTCTACTCCAAAAATTTCAATGCTATATTTCTAAAGAACAAATCAAAAAGGTGTTCAAAATACATAACATTGTTTATAATAGTTAACATTGCTACCTCTACTATAAGAACAATTAGTGTAAAAAATCTAATATTTAACAATTACAATCCTTGGTAGAATGCTATAAGAGAAGTGAGTTATAGGAGATACACAAAGCACTTTGTTATTTAAATTTTTTTAATGTTTTATTTATTTCTGAGAGAGAAAGAGAGACAGCGTGAGCAGGGGAGGGTCAGAGAGTGAGACACAGAATCTGAAGCAGGTTCCAGGCTTTGAGCTAGCTGTCAGCACAGAGCCCAACATGAGGCTCGAGCCCATGAACCTTGAGATCATGACCTGATTCGAAGTCGGACGCTTAACCAGCTGAGCCACCCAGGCGCCCCAGTACTTTGTTATTTAAAAGAAAAAAAAATCCCTGCAGACTTTGGAAAAACTTTACTGAAGAAGAGGCATTTAAGATGGGCCTCAAAGGATTAGTAGGATTTTAACGGATATAATTGGAAACACACAGAGATGTGTTTCTAGGTCAGGAGATATGGAAGGAAATAGCGAGAAATCAAACTGAAAAAGTAGACTGGGCCCAAACCATAAAGTGCATTAAATATGGATAGTAATAAATAAATCAGTGGAACAGAACTGAGAAGCCTGAAACAAATTCAAGAATGTGAGAACCAATTATATGACAAAGATAAGATACCAAATATTGTAGGGAAAGGAGTTTTACTGTAATGATGCTGCAATAATTCCTTGCTTCACACCAAACACATGAATATAGTCCAGGTGGATTAAAGATCAAACTGTTTGAAAAAAAATGAAAAACAAACACAAAATACTACCAGAAACAATGCAGAAAATATGAACATAAACTTAGGGGTACAGATAATTTTTTAAACAAGCAAAAATTTAGAAGTTGTGAAGGAAACTATACATATGTTTGTTTCTTCCAAAACTGTATATAAAAGTATATTGTAGAAGCCACTATAAATGAACAATACACTGAGGGAGAAATTTTTTGAGAAACAGAATCTTAGTGACTCTATACACAAAGAACTCTAAGAAATAATTTTAAAAATACAAATAGGCAAATAGAGAAATGAAAGAAAAAATAGAAAAGTAACATAAGCAAACAATTCACAGAAAAGTAGATGCAAGTAGCCAATAAAGGTATTTTTAAAACATTCAATCTTCTGAGTTCAGAGAAATATTAAAGTGCCAATAAAACATCATTTTTTACCTTTAAATACTGACAAAAATTAAACAGATTAATCCCATAAAATAGTTGCAAAGATAAGCGGAAACAACCTCATATATTACTGATAGATATGGAAACTGCTACTATATTATTGAAAAAGAGTCTTGCAGTACTTATTAAAATGAAAAATGTGGGTGCCCTTTGATCCATCAATTCCACTTTTGTGAATGTCTGCTGCAGAAAATAAAAGCTATAGTATATGATATATGTGCAAGGTTGTTTATAGCACTATTTTTCTTAGTGGCAAAAATAAGAGAAAGGAGAAAAACAGGGACTACACTCAATGTCTAAATATAGGGGATGGTTGATTAAATTCTGATATGTTTATATAATGGAATAATATACAGCTATCAAATGGAATGAGTCAGGAGTTGATTTTGAATTTAGTTTTTAGTAATTAAATATCAAGTATATAACTTACATTTTTTAACCAAAATAACTCATCATATGTATGTACATTTGCATCATAAAGACAAGGTGGGAAATAACAGGCAAACTGCATTTGTTGTTGCAAAAAGAAGATACTTACAGAGGCTGGGGTAAAAAGAGTTCTTAGTTCATTTAGTTCATGGGTCTTTTGTTCATTGTCTTGGA
Source organism: Hyaena hyaena (assembly GCF_003009895.1). Lineage (NCBI taxonomy): Eukaryota > Metazoa > Chordata > Mammalia > Carnivora > Hyaenidae > Hyaena > Hyaena hyaena. Next base: position 176,826 of record NW_024081576.1, read on the forward strand.
ATAATTATACATTACTTTTGTAATTTCATAAATTACCTTTTTCATTCAAACAATCTTAAAAAGTTTTTTTAAAATAAACTATAATGTTTTAAAATATATAAAATATGGTTCCTGACTTGCTTTCTTGAAATATGAAAGAAAAGGAAACGATCTTCCTTGAATTTAACGACTTACCAGACAAGGGAAAGTGAAGTATATCAACCAGCACATGGTCCTTAATTGTGATTACACTTTATTGTGCTCAGCCTATTAAGTGCTTAAATTACCAGATAATAGAATCTATGTTCCTAATAGTGGAAAGTGTATTAACAGTATTTTTCCTCCTTATTGTAGCCCAGTTCCAACAATCACATGGATGAAGGTTAATGGTTATATTCCTAGTAAGGCACGTCTGCGGAAATCTCAGGCAGTGCTGGAAATACCCAACGTGCAGCTGGATGATGCAGGCCTATATGAGTGCAGAGCTGAAAACTCACGTGGAAAAAACTCCTTTCGTGGACAGTTACAAGTATACAGTAAGTGTTCTCTCCAAAGCACGATGCTCTGGTCAGTTCCAAGGGTCAAATTGAAAATACAAATTAATTTGAACAAAATATTGTTTGTTAGGTAGCACATAAAAACCAAGTAATAATTTATAAGCATACTACTTTTGCATGGTAAAACATTATGTAAAATTATACTATACACAGAAATGCTTTAAATTAAAAATGAATGGGGAAATAGCAGTTTCTTTCTACAACATAGACAGTGGATATACTTAAAACTGAAATGTTTTCCTGGCACCAAAGCCATTTTCTGATAAGTTAAAAATCTTGTAACCTTTATTAATTTATTCCTGCCCCTGGCCTTAATCAGGAATTGCAATCTATTGCCCAGGCACCAAATCCTTCCCAGCTGTCACTTTTTTGAAAATAAAATTTTATTGGAACACAGCCACACCCGTTTGTTTACATGTTGTCTATGTCAGCTTTTGTACTGCTATGGCAGAATGAAATAGTTGAGACAGAATTAAGTAGCTGATTTGCAAAGTCTAAAATATTTGCTACCTGGTCCTTTACAGAAAAACTTTACTGACCCCTCACCTAAATTAATGCATCTGTATGATAAATAGCCTCTACAGCATACAAGCATTTATATTGTCCAAAAATGCCAAAGAGCCAACCAGGTTGTGTATAAGAACTGGGAAAATCTACTTCAAAAACATCTACAATCTCATCTTTTTACTTCTAAGGATCATAAGTTGTATCTACTTTTCATATTTGCTTTAATAATGTACATTAAACATAATGGATAAGTGATAGTATTCTTATTTCCTAGAGGAGGACACTCAAAAAAAAGAGGAACACTATAATCTAGAGCATTGATATAAAAAATTATCCAAATTACCTATTTGGCTGAATCTAACAAACAAATACAACTGTCACTGTATGTCAAAATCAGTTCTCTTAAAAAGCTTGATGTCCTTCAAAGGAACTCTTAAAGAATGGTTTGAAATATTAATATCTGAATTCAACCTGGTTTTTCTTTCTTGATCTATAATAACCTCTTTAGGAATTCAACAGTCCTACCTTATTAACAATACCATACACATTTCATTCATTCATTTATTCAATTAATGTTTAAGAGCCTATTATTGCTCTACATACTAGCAGTAGAACTTTGAAGGACTTCATGGCCCATTGGATTAGATAAAAAACAAACCCCATATTAGAACAGAGCATGTTGTCTGCTGTGATAAAGGCATGTGCAAAGGATTGTGGGAGCAAAGTCTACTGCATTTTACTGGGATGACTCAGAAAAAGCTTTCCAAAGGATATCTCTAAGCCTTTCTTTAAAGACTAAATAGGGGAAAGGATCCTGAAGAAAGACATAGAGGCATTTAGAATTTTGTAAGATTGAAGCACTAGCACTGGTTTGGTTAGTTTTAGGCCATGGGTATTATAGTTGGATGAAACTCACAAAGCAAACTGTTCACAATTTCTCATTTCATCATTAAGTCGACTATGTAGCCATAGGAATAAAAGCCTCTTGCTTCTATACCCCAGTGAACAATAATTACCATTCAAATACGTTATGTCAGATTATACTCAGAAGTGTGAAATTATACTCATTTCTCTCTACATAAAAATCTGATACTGAAAAACAAGTGCTCAGCTAGAACATTGTCACTCAAAACCACACACAAAAAAATGCAGAGAGCCTGTTACTCTTAAGACAATTTAAGAGAAGTTCCAAATCTTTCTGGGTGGTGAAATTGGCCCACACTTAATTTATAATTACATTTACAGCCCAGGACAGAAGCTCCTATATGGCACTACTCTATTTGTACTCCTCTATACTCCAGCTTCAGCAGTAATGATTATTTCCAGGGAATAGAAAGAAAATTGATTTCACTCAATACTACTGATTTATCTTCTGGTAAGAGAGAGCGCTACTGAGAAACAAACTGTGGGTTTTCCTTGTCACGCACAATTAGATGTATACTGCAGTCCAGCCAGGTAAGGACAAACTGCTCAAAGCATGCATAATATTGAATAGAGAATAATTAAGATTATTGACTAGAAAAAGAAACTAGGCCAGCTTGCTACTCTGGTATATACTTCTGACAGTTTGAGAAGGTATCTTGGCAGAATTTGGCCTTTCACTGTAGCCCATATTTAAGGTAGTTTTTCTACCCTGCTCCTGATTTTGCCCGGATAGTTTCAGTTTATGTCCATGGCACTGGGACAATGTCAAAAAGCTCTATTTCTCTTCCAGAGCTGTCTTGGTTAGTACATATTTACCAAATTTGTACTTGTAAATCTGTTGCCTTTGACATGAATGCTTTTCTCCTCACCCATGAAACTCTATAGAATGTAGAAAGAATCTTGGCTAGCATTTCCACCTTACTGGCAATTGATATGGAATACCATGATGCATTAATATTTCACTGTATTGATGGTTTGTATTTGGACTGTTCTCCTTTCCAGAGACTGGATTTCTGCTGGAAGTTCTGTAACCTGAGCTTCAACTATTGGAATAAGTAGAGGCTGACAATTTAACCCGAATAGTCAATATTCACTGAGTACTGAAAACATAGGGTTTTTCCTGTATTCTCACTGTCTTCTTGAAAGTGTAACTATGGGAATGTTTTACGTGTTCAGTTAGTTGTTTAGCTCAATGGATGAGCCAAGGTTCTCAGGCTTTCTAGTCTCTGTTTTCTGTTTTCGGTTTTTGGTCAAATAATTAATAAATGAGTGCTGATGTAGGTGCCAGGCTTTTAAGCACACATAGTATTTATAATTAAGAATTTATAGAGGTCCCTGGGCAGCTCAGTTGGTTAAGCCTCTGACTTTTGATTTCAGCTCAGGTCATAATCTCATGGATGTGAGAATAAGCCCCATGTCAGTCTCTGCACTGACAGTGCAGAGGCTGCTTGGGATTACCTCTCTCCCTCTCTCTCTCTACCCCTCCCCAGTGCTCTCCCCCTACCTCTCAAAATTAAAAAAAAAAAATTTAAAGAATCTGTATTGTAAACATAATGCAACAAATTACAATATAAAGAAGTCTATAGTAGTAAAATTTAAAAAAGGTAAATTTACTGGTGTTATTTAACCAATACATTTGAATAACAATACTCATAAAATGGAATAAAAATGAAATAGAGAAACCAAAATTGAATAAATTGAAAAAATAATAATTGAAACTTAGAAAAACTGCATATTTATTCTATTAAATATGTTTTTTATTTATAACATATGGTAGTTTTATGAGTGAAATAAAGTCTTTGATTATTTCTATTCCTTGTAATTTCTGATAATTAATCAAAGACTTCACGCAAATTTTACTAGTCACACAAATGTTTAGTCTCTATATTTCCAATATAAATTGAACCTTGCTTGTTGAAGTTCCCAATTGAAATAAAAAGAAAGAATGAGAAAACAAAGGGAAGAAAGAAGTAAGGAGAAAAGGAGGAAAGGAGGAAGGTAGGAAGGAAACTCAAACAATTTTAAGCAGTTTTATGTACAAGGAGCTCTCAGCAGAATGTATTTTGTGCAGAGAAAAATGTTATATAAAGATGTGTGATTTATGATATTATGTGCCCCACCAACTAGTAATTTGTCACCCTGAAAAGTAAGCATAATGTCACTATGATCAATTAATAGTTTGCATTGACAGTTTAGAAATATAACAGTATCAAAATAACTGTAACCAAGATGCTTAAAAAAAAATTACATTGCCTTGTCCTAAATATCCAATAAGGAATAGAATTTTATTTTCATTGTAGTATAGTGTTATAAATTTCCTTATTTTTACAAGATCTCTGGAGAATACCCTCACAAATTTTAATCCCTTCCAATGTCTACAATTTGATTATAAAACTTTTCCAAGACAAAGACTTTTTGTTTTGTTATTTTTCCTATCACTAAGTATTCTGTTTCAGCACATAGTGGATAACTTCTATCATAACGCTATGCTGTTATAAGGATTAATGCTTAGAGATAGACACCATTCTTCAAGGTACACTGTTAAGAATAGATGCAAGTCAGGTAACCAACACCGCAACTCCGTAGTGGCATCAGCACACGCGGAGAGCCTGGTCTGCGTGGAGCCCTGGCGGCAAGTGGCCGCAGCCCAGGAGTCCAAGGCCCCGGCCTCGAGTGCAGAGGCCACCTGGCTGGGCCGGGATTCGGCAGTGGTCCGATGCTGGTTGGTGTCTGCAGAGCACTGAAGAGGCTGGGCCTGGGCCGAGCAAGGCGCAAGGGCTGACGTGCCTGCTTGTCGTGTGGGTGGATGCGGAGGCCCCCCTCTGTACTGGACTCCCTTAGAGGAAGAGGGCCTCACACGGTCCTCTTACACCTCTGATCCAGAACTGGAATCGTGGTTGGATATTTAGAGGACATTATCATGCATGACAAGAGAGTTCAAATACTTCAAATTTCACAGACTACTACTACTGGAAGTTTGAAAACACAGAAGAGAATAAACTCACCTATATGCCCATTTTTAAGGAGTCTATATCTTTAGTATACAAGTATCTGGAAGAACAGCACTGCGGCAGATTCTGAGATTTAACATGGTGGCTTTCATGGTTACTTTACAAACCCATAAAGATGAGTGGGCTGGGGCACCTGGGGTTTCAGTCCCTTAAGCATGAGACTTTGGATCAGCTTATGATCTAGTGGTCTGTGAGTTCCAGCCCCACATCCCAGTGTATGCTGAGAGCTGGGAATCTGGAGCCTGCTTCAGGTGTGTGTTCAGGCTCTCTCTGCCCCTCTCCCACTAGTGCTGTCTCTCGCCCTCTCTCAAAAGTAAATAAACATTAAAAAAAAAACCAACCTTTTTTTAAATGAAGGGGCTGACATACAAGACATGCTGCTAATGTTTATGGATTTTCTGGCTTTTCAAGAAATGTTTTGGGACTATAGAGCAGAACAAGAGGACCAGGGACTGGGTATAAGCAGCAGTTTAGTTGCCGGAGTCCGATCTGGCTGGGTCCAGGGGTCCCTGAAGGATGGATGGTGTCAGCGAGGGAGGGATGAGAGAGGCACGAGATTCTTTCAGGTCACCAGCCAGGCCCTCTCCCCACTGTCTGAGACTCTGTTTTATGATTTAGTGTTTGGGGGGATGGCACTGAAGTGGCATTCTGATGATAAATCCTTTTATCAGTAAAGACTTTCCAGAACATTGTTATGCAAAAGGATGGGGAACAGCCCAGAGGTGGCATTAGCATAGTAAAGGCAAAAGTTATGTTCATAGCATAATGGGAGTTATTAAGGAAAAATGGGTCTTTGAGGAACGCAATGTTGCTCCCATAACCATAAAAGAAGTTCCTACAGTAAGTTCCTTCACAAAGTACAATCATTGTATCAATGCCAGAATGAGTCACTCCTAATAGCAATTACCAAGGTGACTTGGGGGTTAGTACTCAAGCCAAAATAATTGGGTGGAGGTGGATATCGGGTCGCCATCTGATGGTAAGAGTCCATGCAATTTACCGTAACCTCATAAGGAGTTCTTACTCAACCTATGAGTTCAGAAAACGGTTCCCAACATTTAGTGGTGACTTTGTTGTATAAATCATCTTCTATAACAGCTTTCCAGATTGATCTGTAGCTCTAGGTCCCACCTCCAGGCAATGGGATCTTTTCCTTACTGCCCAATAGACTGGAAGAGGTTTTGGATAATGTGATAAAGAATTACATGTTGGAAAGACTGACTTTGTTTTCCAGATCTTCATTAATGTTAAGTATTGATGGGTCAAAAATATCACCTGACCCTAGTAGGACCTGTTTCTCCTGAAGCACTTTCTCTGTTCAGTAACCCTAGTCCTCCTCCCTGTGAAGACTCCTTTCTCAGAGGCCTCTAAGTCAGGCTCCTCTGGAGCAACCTGAAGTCCAGGATGAGCTATGCAGGCTGTGTGTGTTTCTGTAGCCCACTATGTGCTTATTAAACACTTTTGTATCATGAAAAATAAATAAATAAATAAATAAATAAATGAAAATTAGGTGAGATTAAGTGACTAATCTTGGAATATTAGTTGCCAAGAGCTTGTTTTAGACATTACTGTAACTACTAGGTACCTTACACTTGTTAACTTACAATAACCCTTAGGAATTAGTATTCTTGCTTGACAGATGGGGAAACCAAGGCCTAGGAAGGTTAATGAGCTTATTACTATATGCCCCATTAATAATAAGCTGTAAAACCAGATTCCAACTTAGAACTGGCAATGACACCAGAATTTGACTTCTAGCTATAGGATATTGAGGAACTTAGCTAAGGCATGGGATAAGAATGGATGAAAAGTAGTTAATTCCTGTCTCTTCATTTTTTATAAATATTAGAGAAAAATAAAAATCCTTGCCATTAGTTTTCATTGTTTCTTTTGAAGAGCCAAAAATTAAGTCCTCCATTAAGAGAAACCTCCGGCTGCACGTAGCCCCAGTCCCAGTGCCAGGAAAAGCCTCAGACTGTTCAAGGCTAAAGCCATCCTCAGACCGCCCTCAGTTCAGCTAATCAAAAAGAAAAAAAATAGGAACATTCCTATGGTCTGAGTCAAGGCTGGAAACTGCAGATACAAACTAGCCAATTTCTCACTGCTTGTCTGAACCCCATGTGGGCCCTTTGAACTCACCTCATAATTGGTCATTTTCAAAGGATTCTCAAAGGTCATGATTGGGTCCCACCAAAAGTAATGAACACCTCACAGACACTGAATGGTCGAAGCTGTAATTGTAATTGGTGCTTATGTGATGATGCTACATGTACTGTAACACCCCCATCCCTTACTCCTTAAAAACCCTGTTCGCTATTGTTCTTGGCTTCACCTTGCTGCCATGACACCAGCAGGCTGGGTGAGCCCCTGCTCAAGCTTGTAATAAAGACCCTTTTGTACTTGCATCGGTGCCGGCTCCTTGGAGTGAGGGGCCTAGACAAACTAAACCAAAAACTCAACCAGCTTTTCTGCTTCTGTACAAGTGCTTGCACTACGGGAAACTAAAACCTAACTAGCTCCTTCCGCTTCTGTACCATTGCTTAAGGCTGAGTTTCAGCTTTCCCGAAACTATCAGGCAGTTACACATTGCCCAAGGCAGGAGAAACCACCCTTGCAACACCCAATCAGGAAAGTCCAGCGACCACCCTCCACATTACTGAGGGAGAGGCCTGGAGATAGAAACTATAGATAGGACCCTGTTACCTAATGTTAAAGTTAACCTGTTTGTCGCCGAACAAGACCCTAGGCTCGCTGTGATTGGTTGAATTCAAAGGTATCCTAAATGTTGTAATTGGATCCCGCCAAAAACCTGATGGCGGGAACCAATCAAATGTGGTATATGTTCACATTTAAATATGAACCAATGGCAAACCTGTAACCATAGAGATCCCCTGGCCCTCCCCACGACTTGTTTACTCCTGTCTATAAAAAGGCTGCAAAGACTTTGTTCGGGGCCTCTCAGCGTCACCGGCGACGAGTGCGCGGAGGTCCAGGTTCGAACCTGCAAATAAACGACCCTTGCCGATTGGCTTTGACTCTGGTCTCTGGTGGTCTGTTTTTGGGGTCTCTCAAACTCTGGGCATTTCACTTTCCTTCAGAGTTGTGTTTCTCTATATTAGGCATGATTTTAAAAGATACTTTAGCTACTAAAATACACTATTTACCACAGAAAATAATACAACATTGTATTTCTGATTAAAAATTACATTCATAAAATTTTTTTTCAGTCCTATTTCTTCAGAGGATGTTTCTCACTTTGAGTTTGTTGTCATGAAAACTATACCATATCTATATATATTCACAGTTGATAGAAAATGAAGTTTGTGTTAATGCATAAGCAATGGATTGAGGGGGTAAAGTAAGAAGTGTTTATTAAATTTCATCATTATAGTAGCCCACTGAAATAGGATTAGCATCTACAGTTTACAGATGAGTCTTAATAAGTTTAAATAAAAAAATCATAATCACATATTAGAGCTACGACAGGGTAGCATTGGATTTATTGGATTTTAACCTACATTTACCCCCAAATTTATAATCTTTCCATTATACTATGTTACCTCTCACTGGACCGCAGCTGAGAGTCTTAATATTAAAAATGATCTCTATAGGGGCGCCTGGGTGGCTTAGTCGGTTAAGCGTCCAACTTTCGCTTAGGTCATGATCTCACGGTTCGTGGGTTCGAGCCCCGCGTCGGGCTCTGTGCTGACTGCCAGCTCAGAGCCTGGAGCCTGTTTCAGTCTGTGACTCCCTCTCTCTCTGACCCTCCCCTGCTCACGCTGTCTCTCTCTATCTCCTAGAAATAAATTTTAAAAAAAAATGATCTCTATAATTAAAATATGTTGACTCTGCAACACTTAAGATTCTAAGAGCAATGAAGGCCAACAACAATTAGAATTTATCAATTAGGGATTTTCAGAATCTCTAATAACAACAGATAATAAGCAAGAGTTTCTTTATCTACATCTGCTTTGTGTTTTTACAAATGTAACCTAGAGACTGGTCTGAGGCTCAGATGTATTACATAAATATTTGTCAATATGCACTGCATCTGGTGAGAGTGCTTGTCCCTAACATAAGTAGCCTAACTAGTTACTAGTTTGTTTTGTTTTATTCTCAGGCAATAGAATAGGCCATTTTAATTTGTAGATTTGTTGGTAGAGTGAATTTGAATATTTTAATTGCATATCTTTCTTATCCATTAGATTTTGAGCTCGCAGCAAATAGACATTTTGACATATTTATCTTTGTATTCTCAATGTTAAGCATTATGCCAATAGTGGTGTCCAATGAATGTTTGAAGAAAAGAAAGCAGAAATTACTCCTTTTTAACTTCATTCACCACTTGTTGATTCCTGTGACAATCTAATTTTGGAATCATGACTCTAAATTAGACCAATTTTATAAAGTAATACAAAATATGTTTGAAGAAATATTATTTTGATTTCTAATTTTTTTCTTTTCTACATGACACAATCTATTCTTATTTTCATCGTTCTTTCCTAATATAACAGTTCAGTAACTTTTAAAGATCTCTTTTCAAATTCTTTTTAATTCCCACAAGCTGCATATTCCAGTAAAAGTTGTAGTACATTGGGACATATCGACTATAACTAACCTCAAATAAAAACTTAAAAATATGCATATATAACTAACCAATATCCTGTAATTAATTTTATATGCTGATTGGTGTTTTCTAAAATAAATGTATATGTCATGTTGACTTTGCTTTTGATAATCTTTTGGTAGGTGCGGTGTCAAACCATAAACAATAAAAAATCTAATAACAGTTTAAGTGAGCAATAAGAGTAACAAGCTACTATGTGATTATTTTCCAAGTTACAAAGAACTAAACATGTCCAAAAAAGGCGTAGATGAGTCTCTTTTGAGTTTAGGGTTAAGAAACCTTATACGATTTAGATTGAATCTTGAATTATTAGTAGAATTAAAAGGGACAAAGAAGAAAAGTAGAACATTCCATGTGGATTTAACAATTTGAAGAAGATGCAGGGTGTAATTGGGAGACAGCAAACCTAGGTACTTGGATTATAAGGATCATGAATAATATGAAGTAGATTGGCAAAGCAAGGTAGAAAAGTTTACAGAAAGCCCCAATGAGAAAGTAGAGTTTAATACTGCTTTTGTATCTTACCATTCCTATCAGTATTTTTAGCATGCATGACAGATAACTGTAAATGGACTCATTTTAGAAGACAGGCATGAAAGTCATGAAAGATAATATTTGAAGCTCACCATGGTAAGATTTTTGCTTGATAGCTCCTGGGCTTGATGTTGAATCACAGAATATGTTCAAAGGCCTACAAATTCTGACTATGCCAGAGTAAGGCTCTTTAAAGACCAGTCTATATTACCTAGAAGACCAAGGAGCTACTAAAAACCAAATTCCCATCCAGAGATCAGGAGAAGGCAAAACATACTAGGAATACAACAAATGCTTCCAATCATTGTTTTAATCTTCCAGAGTAGCATGAAAGAATTGTATGCTGCCTGGAGTCAGAAATATCTGACTTTGAATGTGGTTTCTATGCCTTATTAACTGTGTGACCTTTTATTTCAAAAAATAATTTAACCTCTCTGAGCCAAAGTTTCCTGATTCATAAAATTAAATGTTTGTTTTCAGGATCAATGTAACAGGGATTAATTGATAACATAGTTCAGTGTCTAGGACTAGCAATTAATAAATGAGACTTCTTTCTCTCTTAGCTGTCACCCCTCTTTTAAACTGGTTAAGTTTTGGACATCTGTTGTCCCTTTAGACCCATTATTTTAGTATTCACATGCAGTTTCCTTTAGTACATCTTCTTTCCTTTCTTATTCTATTATCTCCTATAGCATTGACTTTAGACTTCCTCTAACACAATATAAACTCCTAAAAAAGATAAGAACATAGATGCTCCTATATCCTTAAAAACCTCTAAGAGTAATAAATGACTGAACAGTATGAAGTTAATGAATCAGTGATCAAAGTCCTAACTATCACAAAGTAAAATATGTTATAGGTTAATGCCAAAAAATTTCTAGAGAGAAATAATTGATTCAGTTCAATATTTTTTCATAGCTATACTTTCAGTTGTGTCAGTGTTTTTGTGGACTATTCATTTGTTTTCAGTATTTTTATTTTAAAAATTAGCCAGTGAAGGAAAGACACTAGTCTGTATCTTACAGATTGTAAACAATTACATTATTTCTTTCTTAATAAAGTAGTTTTTCTCTGTTGTAATTTTGAAAATGGTTTTTAAAAATTTTTGGAAAATGGTAGAAATATATAAAATTTTTACACGAAATGATATTTGAATTAACAAATCACTTTTCTGATGCAATTCAATTTCTTTTAGAAAAAAACAAAAATAAAAAAGTAAAGCAATTATTTAGTAAATGGCCGTTTTGTATTATTTCACCTTGTGCTAATACTACCGCAGTATTTGGAAAAAATAATGCCTCTAAGTACTTGATTCCCTACTAAGCAAGTTCTGATACCTTGGGAGACTGTAGCCACTTGCTGTAAATTGGGTAAAACAATAAGATATACTTGAGATAGCTTACAAAAGTGTTTTAAATTATCAAAATATTATCATTGTTATATCTTTTTACACAGGAAGTAGAGTTCTGTGTGCAATGCCATGTTGTGCTTCTTCCAAATACCTACACTTATGTGAACGGGAAAATATTTAATGCAAGGAATATTTCCATATGAATTTTGAATTTGGTAAAGTGTTTGAAAAATGAAATCACCCTTCTTTAATGCTTAAACTTTTACAGCTTATCCACACTGGGTAGAAAAACTGAATGACACTCAGTTGGACAGTGGGAGCCCTCTACGATGGGAATGTAAGGCTACTGGAAAACCCCGACCCACATACCGTTGGCTGAAGAATGGAGTGTCCCTCTTGCCTCAGGTACTGTTGGTAACTGTTAACCCGTTCCAGTGTAATTTTAACAGGATTTCACACAGGTTAGGACAAATTATCCTCCTTTTGTCTTATTGCAAGTCAGTTATTTATGCCTTCTAGTATAGTGAAGTGAGAAATATAACAGATATAAATAAAATTTTCTTCTTAATTACCTCATTAATTTTAGAGGAACACATTGTTACTTTCATTTTGTTCGGTCCTATAAACTCATGGGGAAGTATCAATTATTACCATAGATTTATTACTGTCTCTAGCTGATTTTATCATCTAAAGTTGATACCAAGTTGAAATTCTGAACACAGATTCTGCCCAGGTCCTGTCGTACCAAGAGGTCTCTGTCTGTCATTAACCTCTTTGGGCTTCAGGTTTCTCCTTTGTAAAATGAGGAGATTGGATCATATCTTCCCTACAGCGCAATTCAGCTCCAACGTTCCCTTATTCGAAAACCAGTTAGGCCAAAACAAAACACAATTACACAAAAGAAATACACAAATACAAAGAAAGAAAACTGAGTGTGTGAGAATCCTGAGTCATTGATTCATGGTCTCTTTCTCTCTAATTTCCTAGGGATACCAGATAAACCTTGAGAAAGGAATATGCTGGTCATATTTTCTACTTCCAGCATCCAAGTAATGTAAATTCTACTGGCAGATAATACTTCTGCAAAGTGAATGGGTTGATTTTGAAAGTTATGTAAATTTATTTGGCATCTCTGTTGATAGGTAAACCACTGCTCACTAAAGCTGAAAGAATCATTTGCTTGGCATTAGGTAGAAAAGACACCTGATTGTTGAACAACATTTTAAATTTCAAATTTGGTTTTGAAATGTACTCTTGACTTCAGTTGACCTCAATTTGCATATGCTCAGTTTTCTGACTTCTATATTAAATTTTATCTGAAAATGAGTTTATATTTTTTGATCAGTAATTTTATACAGAATCCAGTTGGAGGGAGGTTTTTAAAATTTGTTTTAGTTTGTCAGGAAGTGAGAAAAGGTAAACTCCTGATCAGATTATTAAAAGAAAGGGATTTTGGGGCGCCCGGGTGGCTTAGTCGGTTAAGCGTCCGACTTTTGCTTAGGTCATGATCTCGCAGTTCGTGGGTTCGAGCCCCGCGTCGGGCTCTGTGCTGACTGCCAGCTCAGAGCCTGGAGCCTGCTTCAGTCTGTGACTCCCTCTCTCTCTGACCCTCCCCTGCTCACGCTGTCTCTCTTTCTCTCTCCTAGAAATAAATAAAACATTAAAAAAATAATAATAAAAGCTTTAAAAAAATTAAAAAATAAATAAAATAAAATAAAATAAAGGGATTTTTTGGGTTTATTCATCGATTTTGAGAGAGAGAAAAGGCACCAATGGGGGAAGGGCAGAGAGAGAATCCTAAACAGGCTCCCCACTGCCAGTGTGAGCCCAATCCAGGGCTCCAACCCACAAACCATGAGATCATGACCTAACCCGAAGTCAAACGTTTAACTGACTGAGCCACCCAGGCACCCTTAGCAAAGGGATTCTTGGTTTGACCTGAGCTGTTTTTAACTTTGATCTTACTTGTCTACAGTCACAGTTTTTTCCACATGTGAACCCCTTCGTCTTACGTAAAATGAATTCACACAAAACCATCATCTGCTGATTATATTTTATAGGCTGAGCTAGTATACCAAAAAAAGCCACTCAGTATAAAAACAAAATTGAAACTAAACTCTTAAGAATTGCTACAGGAAAATGCAGTTATGATATCTTTTCTGACCAAGAAATAGTTATAATTTACAAAAGAGATTTTACCATAAAATAATGAACAGTAAATTTGTGTTGCTAACTTGTCAAATAATGCTCCACTGCATTCATTGGAGACTTCTTTTCCTTGGTCTAGAAGAGAATCACCGCAAAATCTGTATGATTTATTCACTTTATATATATATTTTTTATTTTATTACAGAATAGGATTGAGATGGTTAATGGAGTATTGATGATCCACAATGTGAATCAGTCAGATGCTGGAATGTATCAGTGTTTGGCCGAAAATAAATATGGAGCTATTTATGCGAGTGCTGAGCTGAGGATTCTAGGTACGCAATCTAATTAAATAAATAGGAAAAATGTGTTACTTCTTTTCATGCTCTAATTCTTACTATACTGAAGTTTTATGATGTAATTTTAAAAACCTAGTTTATGACTTTAAAACAAGTAATATGTTTTGCTGATATATGTTTTTAAGCTTTTGGGGGACAAGTTTACATTGGGTACAGTTTGTCCCATAACTTTTTTATAAGGTCTTTCCAACTTAAGTTTTAATATGTTTACACGCTATCTTTTTTATGGTATATAAAAATCATCTAACAAATATATTAACTTTCATAAAATAATGTCTTGAGGGCAGAGGATCATACTGTAGATTTCTAGCAGTCTCTCCCTGCTTCCATAACAATGTTTAATATTTACGCACACAGCTCTTACTTACCAATAAGCATGATAACATTCCAAGGGAAAGGCAACACTCTGAGCCAGGTAAAGCACCCTCTATCATTGGGTATCAACCATTATTATCTTTATGTGAAAAGGAAAGCCTTTCTGAGGCTAAGCCCCACTGTCTCAGAGGGTTACACCATTGATAGTAGTGTAACCACTACTAGCACTTCACTAGTTAAGTACTACAAGAAAGATTCCATCCAGTGGAATGGGCTAGGCAATCAAACATGGTTGGGCTACTGGAATGGATTTTATTTTTTGCATTCCAGTTTCCTAAACTTTGCTCTGGGATATATGTAATAGAAAGAAAGAGACTTGAGCGACCATAACTTACTGTCTCCCAAAGTGGGTAGGAGCCCACATGTACTTTATCGATCTGCACTAAAATTCCCAAAGCACAATATTAACAGAAATACCCAAGATCCCAGGAATCTGGGAACTTACCATTTACATATTAGCTAAGTGTAACATTCTATAAATCACCTTACTGAATTATGAATGCTTGCACTTGGAATTTCTCCACATTGTAATAAACCCACCCAAAGTCAATACAGGAGCTGAAATTTCCATCTCCTACAGCATCACCAATCAAATATGAATGTACTTTCATGTCAGCTTACACTCCAATATTTCTGAATGAAAAAGCTAATTCAGCCTTAATTGTTTACATTGCTAAAGAGACCGTCTTTTTCCCATTAAATGTTCTTTCCTGTTTTTTCAAAAGATTAGTTGCCCATATATTTGTGGGTCCACTTCTGAGTTCTCTATTCTATTCCATTGATCTATGTGTCTGTTTTTGCACCCCTACCATACTGTCTTGATGATTGCAGCTTTGTACTATAGCTTAAAATCCGAGATTCTGATGCCTCTGGCTTTTATTTTCCCCCGAACATTACTTTGGCTATTTGGGGTCTTTTCTGGTTCCATACAAATTTTAGGATTGTTTATTCCAGTTCTGTGAAGAATGCTGATGTTATTCTAATCAGGATTGGACGGAATGTGTAGATTGCTTTGGGTAGTATCAACATTTTAATAATATTTGTTCTTCCAATCCATGAGCATGGAATGTTTTCCATTTCTTTGTGTCTTCTTCAGTTTCTTTAATAAGTTTTCTACAGTTTTTAGCCTACAGTTCTTTTTCCTCTTTGGTTAGGTTTTTTCCTAGCTATTTTATGTTTTTTGGTGCAATTATAAATGGGATCAATTCCCTGATATCTTTTTCTATTGCTTCATTATTGGTGTATAGAAATGCAACTGATTTTTGTATGTGGATTTTATATCCTATGACTTTGCTGAATTCTTGGATCAATTCCAGCAGGTTTTTTTTTTTTTTTGTGGAGTCTTTCAAGTTTTCCATGTAGAGTATCATGTTTTCTGCAAAAAGCTAAAGTTTGTCTTCTTTGCCAATTTGGACGATTTTTATTTCATTTATTGTCTGACTGTTCAGGCTGTGACTTCCAACAATATGTTGAAGAGGAGTGGTGAGAGTGTATATCCCTGTCATGTTCCTGATCTCAGGGGACGAGCTCTCAGTTTTTCCTCTTTCAGTATATTAGCTGTGGGTCTTTCATATATGGTTTTTATGATGTTAAGGCATGTTCCTTCTATCCTGACTTTCTTCAGAGGTTTTTTTTTTAATTAAAAAAAGATGGTATATTTTGTCAAACGCTTTTTCTGCATCTATTGGCAAGATCATATGGTTCTAATAGTTTTCTTCTATTAATATGGTGTATCACATTGATTGATTTGCTAATATTGTACTAGCATGCAGCCCAGGAATAAATCCCACTTGATCATGGTGAATGATTCTTTTAATGTACTATTGAATTCAATTTGCTAGTATCTTGTTGAGAATATTTGCATCTTTGCTCATCAGGGATATAGGCCTGTAATTCTTTTTAGTGGGTCTTTGGTTTTGGAATGAAGGTAAGGTTGGCTTCATAGATTGAGTTTGTAAAATGTCCTTCCATTTCTATTTTTTGAAACAGTTTGAGAGAATAGGTATTAACTCTGCTTTAAATGTCTGGTAGAATTCCCCTGGGAAGCCATCTGGCCCAGGACTTTTTTTTGTTGAGAGATTTTTGATAACTGATTCAAATTTTCTATTTCTTCCTGTTTGAGTTTTAGTAGTGTGTGTCTAGGAATTTGTCCATTTCTTAAAGATTGTCCAGTTTGTTGGCATACGATTTTTCATAGTATTCTTTTATAATTGTTTATATTTCTGTGGTATTGATTGTAATCTCTCCTCTTTCATTCGTGATTTTATCTGAGTCCTCTCTCTTTTCTTTTTGAGAAGTCTGTCTAGGGGCTTGTTAATTTTATTTATTCTTTCAAATAAGTAGCTCTTGATTTCATTGATCTGTTCTACTGTTTTGTTTTTTTTTTTCAATTCTATCTTGTTTATTTTTGCTCTAATCTTTATTATTTCCCTTCTTCTGCTGGCTTTGTGTTTTATTTGCTGCTATTTTTCTAGCTCCCTTAGGTGTAAGGTTAGGTTGTATATTTGGGATCTTTCTTGCTTCTTGAGATAGGCCTGGACTGCAATGTCTTTTCCTCTTAAGATTGCCTTTGCTGCATCCCAGAGGGTTTGGATTGTTGTGTTTTCATTTTCATTTCTTTCCATGTAACTTTTAATTTATTCTTTAATTTCCTGGTTAACTCCTTCATTCTTTAGTAAGATATTCTTTAACCTCCATGCATTTGGGGGCTTTCAAAATGTTTTCTTATGGTTGATTTCAAGTTTCCTAGCATTGTGATCTGAAAATATATATTAGATGATCTCAATCTTTTTGTACCTATTGAGAGATGTTTTGTGACCCAATATGTGATCTATTTTGGAAAATGTTCCATGTGCACTTGAAAGAATGTGTATTCTTCTGCTTCAGGATAAAACGTTCTGAATACATCTATTAAGCCCATCTGGTCCAATGTGTCATTCAGAGCCATTATTTCCTTATGATTTTCTGCCTAATTGACCTGTCCATTGCTATATGTGGAGTATTAAAGTCATCTACAATTATGGTATTATTATCAACAGGTTTGTTTATGCTTGTGATTAATTTATTTATATATTTGGGAACTACACTTGGGGACATAAATATCGACAATTGTTAGCTCTTCCTGATGGATAGCCCCCTTAATTCTGATAAAATGCCTTTCATTCTTCATCTTTTGTTACAATATTTGTTTTAAACTCTAGTTCATCTTGAGGCACCTGGGTGGGTGAGTCGGTTAAGCATCTGACTTCAACTCGGGTCATGATCTCATGGTTCATGAGTTCAAGCCCTGCATCAGGCTCTGTGTTGACAGCTCAGAGCCTGGAACCAGCTTCAGATCTGTGTCTTCTCTCTCTCTGCCCCTCCCCCACTCATGCTTTGTCTCTCTCTTTATCAAAAATGAACATTAAAATGTTTCTAAAAAATAAAAAATAAAATATAGTTTGTCTGATATAAGTATGGCTACTCTGACTTTCTTTTGGCATCCATTAGCATGATAGATGATTCTCTATCCCCTCATTTTCAATCTTCAGGTGTCCTCAGGTCTAAAACCAGTCTCTTAGAGGCAGCATATAGCTGGTAGTTGGATCTTGTTTTTGTTTTTTGTATTTAAAAAAAATTTCTATAGTTTATTTATTTTTGAGACAGAGAGAGACAGAGCACAAGTGGGGTAGGTGTAGAGAGAGAGGGTGACACAAAATCTGAAACAGGATCCAGACTCTGAGCTGACTGACAGCACAGAGCCCGACACAGGGCTTGAACCCACAAACTGTGAGATCATGACCTGGCCGAAGTTGGATGCTTAACCAACTTAGCCACCCAGGTGCCCCTGTTGTTTGTAATTTTTTAACCATCTGATACCCTATGTCTTTTGATAGGGGGCATTTAGTCCATTCATATTCAAAGTGATTATTGAAAGATGTTAATTTAGTGCCATTTGGTTATCTGTAGATTTCATGTTTGTTGTGATGTTTTCTGGTTCTTTGTAGTCTTTGCTGCTTTCAACTCACAGAGTCCCACTTAGGATCTCTTGCAGGGCTGGTTTAGTGATCACAAACTCCTTTAGTTTTTGTTTGTTTGAGGAAGTCTTTATCTCTCCTTCTATTCTGAATGACAGCCTTGCTGGATAAAGGATTCTTGACTGCATATTTCTCCTATTCAGCTCTTTGACTATTTCTTGCATTCCTTTCTAGCCTGCCAAGCTTCAGTGGAGAGGTCTGCTACTTAACCTTATGTGTCTATCCGTGTAGGTTAAGGACGTTTTGTCCCTAGCTGCTTTCAGAATTCTATTTATTTATTTATTTATTTATTATTTATTTATTTATTTATTATTTTGCCAGTGTCACTATGAAATAACGTGGTGTTGACCTGTTTTTGTTGATTTTGAAGGGAGATCTCTATGCCTTTTGGACCTGGATGCCTGTTTCTTTCTCCAGATTAGAGAAGTTCTCAGCTATAGGTTGTTCAAATAAATCCTCTACCCCTTTCTCTCACTCTTTTATTTCTGGGACTCCTATAATACAGACATTGTTTTGTTTCATGGAATCTCTTAGTTTTCTTTCTCCCCTTATGATCTAGTAATTTCCTTCCTCTATTTTTTTAAGCTTCATTTTTTTCCTGTAATTTTATCTTCTATTTCACCTATTCTCTCCTCTGCTTCTTCCATCTTCTGTCACTGTATCTAGTTTATTTTTCCTCTCAGTTATAGCTATCATTTTTTACTCCCCCCTGACTAGTTTTTGTGTCTTTGATCTCTGCAGCAAGAGTTTCTCTGGTGTCTTCTATGTTTTTTTCAAACCCAGCTATTAGTCTTATGATTGTTATTCTGAATTCTTGTTTTAGACACATTTTTAAAATATCTGTTTTGAGCAATTCTGTGGCTGTGATTTCTTCTTGACCTTTTTTTGGGGGGGTAGAATTCCTCTGTTCTGTCATTTTGGCTAAATTTCTGTCTTTTGCATGTCTTAAAAGCTTATTATGTGTTCTGCACCTGAGAGTACTATTCTATGAGGCTAATTTCAGAGAAAGAGAAATGAGAATAAAGAAGAAAGAGAAAAGATAGAAAAAGAATGAAAATGCCTGATTAAATATATATATGTAATATATATACATATATGAGTAAGAGTTGACTAAAATTAAATCAGAAACTATTAGCCTGATCTGATTTCAAAAGAAGAGGGAGGAAATAAATAAATAAAATAACAAAAGAAACAATTTGTCTGTTGGTGCCTGGGAATATGGTGGCTGTGCTGGTCTGGAGGAGAGGCTGGCTTCATTGGGTCAGTCAGTCTTGCTCCAGTAAATAAGAAGTTGCCAGGCATGGAGGGGTGGGGTTTGGATCAAGCATATCCCATGTCCACTGGGGACTGCTGTGCTTCTCTCTGAAGTCCCACCATGTTGATGCTGAGGGGAAAAATGGTGACACTCCAGTCTCTCCTTCCCATACTAAGTACCTCAACCCACGCTGTTCAGGCAGTCAGCTTGTCCTGCTCCACAGTTCTCCCGCACCTTCTAGGTGCCAGGCTGGGATTCACAAACCAAAGCCTTACAGCACCCAGCTCAGTACAGCTTTTCTCCCTTGTTTCAGAGTAGAGTCTCTCCAGCCAGCAGATAAAAGCCCTCTGGATGACACCTGCAGAGTCTTTTGTCCTAGTGGAGGCAATAAACCCTCTTCCCAAAGTACTACCTAAAGCAGACTATTCTCTCTCAGTGCACCCCAGAGATTGCCACATGGCTCTGTGGACTCTGGGGTCAGCTTCTTCCTCCCCAGGAGTGTACACCATGGCCCCTGGCCTCACTCTGCAGAAAGTCATGCACTTCTGAAACTTCCAGGTTTCAGCTCCAAAATCTGCTTGCAAAAAAGAAACTGGCACTCTCCATATTTCTTCTTCCCCAGTCTGTGATCCAGGGAGGTTTCCCTCTTGTGCTAACTCAATGCTGTACTTTCAAAAACCTCTCTCTTTCTCTTCCATTTTATCTCTCCACAGAAAAGGTGCCATCCCTCCCATGCTTATGCTGTTTTATATCCCCCACTTCATATACATACACTTATATCCTGCCAAGCTGTCTCCCTCTAACTGTTGAAATCTTTCTGCCACTCTGCAGATCAATTTTCTGGGTGTTCCAAGTGATCTGACCTCAATACAGCTGTGTTTGAGGGATGAGGAAAATCCCAGTTCCCCTATTTCTCTGCTGTCTTAACTCCTTCTCCCTTTTTTCTTTCAATTCTTAACCACTCTCAGTTACATACACATATCTTTTTTTTTGTTTTATACATACCTTTTAAGATTGTTGTGCCATGCATTATTGCTGGAGGCCGGCTCTGGCACGTCCAGGTGTCCCTGAAGGATGGACGGTGTCGGCAAGAGAGGGACTTGAGAGAGCCCCAGAGATTCTTTCTGACCAGCATGCAGGCATCTCTGCTCTGACTGGGGCTCCACTTTATTTTAAGTTTTTGGAGATGGCACAGAAGTGGCATTTGCCTTAGACAATGATTTCTGACAACAAACTTCTTTGATATGTAAGAATTTCCCAGAAAATAGATTTGTAGAAGACTCATGCATAACCTTTATCAATAGTCATTGAGGTAGAGGATTTAGATGCTTATCTTATAGGGAAGGAAGGCTTCTTTAGCATACCAGAAAATGTTTTTAGCATAAGAGGGTGAAGCTACTTCTCTGTGAGCAGGGGTCAAAAACAGGTCTTTCAGGAGATACCTATGCTCTCATAATCACAAAAAGAAGAAGTTCCTCAAAAGGTTCCTTCACAGGGAGTAGTCAGCATAAACAAAGCCAGAAAATGCTTCAGGCAGAAACAAATGGGTGGGGGTAGATATTTGCCCTTAACTCTAAATTAGGCTCTTTGCCTCAGGGCCAGACTCAAGCCCCCTTTATTATGTAAGTCTTGGAGCTGCAAGACCCTTAGGAAGAGCCTTTTGACAATCATCTTTGGAAAGGCAAGGACATGCCTTTCCTTATGATCAATCTGTGTGGGGAATATCGGTCTGATCTGGAATATTGTGAGACCTGGTCAATACCAGCAGCCTCATTTCCAACATGAGCCAGTAGTAGCAGAAGGAGATACCAGTTTCCTTGCTGTGACTGCCATCCAGAGAGGCTGGTGCGGCTCCCGGCACATTATGCTGCTGTATAATGGATGTAGAATAATTATGAAATATCCATGAGGTTGTCAAATTGGTTTAAATAAATGCCTAAAATATAGTAGACTTGTAGACATATCAAATAAACTTGCTTGCCAACACCATCACCTTTTGTTCAAGGTGTTCATATTAGTCTTTCACAATTAAAATTGATAATCATAATTAAAACATGTCATTTTTTGGAAATAGTCTGTAGACCCCACATTATAGGAAACCATTATCTGCTAATAATTATAGGTTTAAATTTTGAGTTAGTGCCTTTTGCATGTGTCGATATCCTGGGGTTTTCTTAGAAATGTATCCCAGAAGAGTTGCAAAATCTTGATTAATTTATTGTCATTGCTTCTGGTAGAATTAACATTTTCTTTTTCATAGCTTCGGCTCCTACTTTTGCACTGAATCAAATGAAGAAAACAATAATTATTACCAAAGACCAAGAAGTCATCATAGAGTGCAAACCCCAAGGCTCTCCAAAACCAACAATCTCTTGGAAGAAGGGAGACAAAGCCGTTAGAGAAAATAAAAGGTTAGACATCTATTTCATAATTCAAACTCTTAACATCAAACTTTTTATGAAGTTACAGTTGATAAGAATATACAAGGAAGAGTTTTGCAGTAATAGTGAACTATATTTCATGAACAGACTAAAATACAGTTCCATCTATATAGTGATTTAAAAGAATTTAAATTTCTATTTCAATATGATCAGATTTCTTTGCCTCCATGGCATTTCAGCACTGATGGGAATTTCAGCAGGTTATGAAGATAGCACACACTTTGATTGAGCAAATTATTTTTGGTTTCTTTTGGGGTCTGCAGATTTGGAGATTCAAATTTATCTATAATAATTTTTAGAAGTCATTTTCTTATTTTAATATTAATATTTAAATGATATAAACATGGATCTTTTGGATAATCACTTTATGGCAGAGTATTTTCAAGCAAGACTTGTATCTAGGTTTGTACTTTTTTTTCAATCTTGTTGAGGCAAAATAGTATAGGATTACTTCAGTTGCCATAGATAAATTAGAAACATTGAGAGGAATATTTATTGTGTACATATTTGTTTTTAGTAAGCAAAGCCAAAGGATATCACAGTAGTACAAATGGGAAAAAATGATGAGAGAAGCAAATCATAGGACTGTGTTTGCCAAGTTCAAAAGCTCATGCTCTATTGATCAATACCATATTGGTGTTGTAAATAATGATTCAGCTTTGACAAAATAATATCCCCTAATACGTTGAAATAAGGTTGTGTAGGTTGTTTTAAAGTGTTGTTTTTCTTTTAATCTATAAGGATAAGGAGCTTATGCTTTGTTTTAGGTCTGTCTGGATCTAAGTAATCATATAAAAATTAAGTCAGTATTGGGGTCCCTATGAATAATTCTTGAGGTAAATTTGGAATATTTTGAAATACTTGAAATTTTACTATAGAAATTGTTCTTTTCCATTCTGAGAAACATTCATTTAAATTGCCTTTCTCAGATGAAGTAACTTATAGACTGATTGGGTTTAGTTCAGGCCCAAGGATATATAAGGGTGATCATCTGTGATTAAAATGGGTTATCCTGAGCATCTTGTTTTGAAAGACAATTTATCTTTGTTATTGGGGCAAGGTGGGAGGTGCAAAATCATAAATTGTGATATCAATGTTATGTATGGTTGAAATGCATATGGTTGAATTGAATTGCTTGTATTGTTGCTGATAGAAATTTAAACAAACAAAAACAAAACCCGACACAACCATTATTAAGGTAGTAGAAAATATTTTTGTATGATTAGATCAAAAGGTTTAATTGTTATCATTTTTTCTGAAGGCACCAAATATTTTTATATCATCAAAATGTATTTGCCATATTGGTGCAAGCCACTACCTTTGAAATGCATTATTTATGTTGTTCATGGGTGACATGTGAGTCTTGCCCTATTTATTTCAGTTAACCAGAGATTTTTCCTCAGTAAATACTCATAGACAACACATGGTGAGTCTAAAAAATTAGATGGCACCTCATTTGTCAAAGCAATGTATTGAGAGAGGAACAGGATTAATGAATTTTCTGTTACAAAAAATATAAACATACTAAACTTTTTTTTTCCAGAAGTTGAAAGACAGTTTGTGAATTTTCCAGTTTTCTTGATTCCTTTTCTTCTCACTGCTATCCCCTCAGGTTAGTGAGACACATACACTGGCTTCAAACTCAGATCACTTAATTTTCCAGATGTCAAATACTTCTGGTCAAAGTGCTATTCAGGAAGGAGGCTAAAATGTGAAATATTTGTATTTTTATTTATCCAAGTAAAAACAAGACTGGGCCACATTTAGTCAGCATTTTCCTACTCTGATCTAGATGTTTATGTTTATAAACTGGTTTAATTTAATGACTACAGAGGCATTTTTACACTTAAAATTGACAGGCACACTTGCAAAATATTGTTTTTAGTAATGCATAATTTGTTACTTTATTTTGTATTTCCAGGTTTCATTAAGAATACAATCTAATTAGAAATTTAAAAAATATTAAACATTCAAGTATTAAAATAAAAGGCTAAGATTTAAATAATAGAAAGAATTCCATAAAGCAATGTAAGAAGAAATATGTAGATATTTGAAAAACTTATAAATAGAAACTTGAAAATTAAAATTTCAAATGTATATATTATACATTTTTAAAAATAGAATATCACTTTCATATGACACCTTATTTTCTTATAGAAATTTTATTTCACTTTTCTCTGTTATAAAGCACACCAACTGATAAGAGTTGTAAATATAAATTTAAGTAGAAAGGGAGGTGTTAGCAAACTGTTAAGGTTTTGAAATCTTTGTGTCATGTATATTTCACATTAAGGTTACAGATTCAAATTATGTTTTATTTTCTTGGAACACAAGTATATTCACCATTCATGTGATCTACATCAAATATGTTCCCTAATCACTCAGACCCAAGTAACAATGGATCATTTTTCTAATAAGAAATTTTAAAAGAATTAGTTTTGTCCTTCATTCACAATTTTAATAGTTATTTTGGATTCATGTTGAATTAAAGATTGAAATAGCAAATGGCAATTTCTTATATGGGCATATAGAGACTAGTATTATATTGGAGAAAAGGAGTTAAAATAATATATATTATAAAAGAAACATGTAAATATGAAAAATAAAACACTTTAAAAGCACAAATATGTCCAGAGCAAAAGCATAAAAATGTAATGAAGGATGTTAATTGCAGAAGAATATCAGTTAATTAATTTGAAAATATGTCAGACTCTAAAAAAAAAAAGAATTAAACCTCGGGTCAATAGCTATTTAACTTTAAATTGTAAATGCAATGTTGTAACAACTGAAGATTAACAAATAATCATTTGTTTTAGCAACAGAATGTCAAATAACATATTGACTTCTTTTTCTACCAAATTTGCATTGAATCTTTCAGATTTTGTTTTGTTTTGTATGTTTGGGAAGGGGATCTTTGTCTTTTTTTTCTTTTCTTGTATTTATCTGTTTTGCTAAAGAAATACATAAATCATTATCATAAAATTTACAGTTCAGTAGGTAATTACTAGAACATAATGTGACTTTTAGAAGAAATTTGATTAACAAAGAAGTCATTATCAAAATATATTCAAAATATTTCATTCGTTTGGTCCTAAATTATACACAGAAAGTATATTTAGAAAGCAGGTTATATTAGAACTTGTGAATGGTTTGTAGTTATATCTTGTTTATATCACAGAATGTTCGGGACGCCTGGGTGGCTCAGTTGGTTAAGCATCTAACTTCAGCTCAGGTCATGATCTCACAGTTCTTGGTTTCGAGCTCCGTGTCAGGCTCTGTGCTGACAGCTAGCTTAGAGCCTGGAGCTTGTTTCAGATTCTGTATTTCCCTCTCTCTCTGACACTCCCTTGCTCACTCTCTCTCTCTCAATCTCTCTCTCTCTCACAGAAATAAATAAAACATTAAAAAAGTAAAAATGTTATATCACAGAATGCTCAGTATGAATTGCTACTTAAACAGTAAATCAAATATAATTTCTGAAGCACTTTAACATTGTGAGTAACAGTATAACCCAGTGTATAAAACAAGACTTCATTTCCCTGCTTATCATGCAGACTATGAGCTTTCAACAAGTTACTTAATTTTTTTTACTTATAAAACTAGAATTCAAAGACTAACCACATTTGATTGTGAGAATTGAATGAAATTTTGTAAACTATGCTGGCTGGTGTATAGCCTTTAATAAATGCTCAGTGAATGTTATTTGTGATGATAATGATGTCATTGCTGCTGATGGTTAGTGGTAGTGGTGATGAGGGTGGATCATTTGAGCCTTTCAACATTTGAATACTGACATATATTTCTGTTGTTAACAGTTCTGGGAAGGTTTAGCATTCCCTTTTTTTCCTCCAGTAATTCTAGAATGAATTCTAAAGATTTAAGTAATTATCTGGAATTAAAGGAATCTCCATGTGAAAAATATGCTATTCATTAATATGTCTCAAAAGTGATATTCTTTGTCCATCAGAGCCTGAAATCTCCCCTTATCATTTATGGCATGCCCATTCTCATCAACTTTTCCTACTCCTACTTCAAAGTCTTTTGGATACTTTCTGATAACAGACTAAACATTTGTTGATCTGTAATCAGGATCATAGGTCATGTGCAAACAGATAAATGCATGTGAAGAGTTAATGGAAACAGAGAAATGTTTAAAAGGATTTTCTTTACTCTTTTTTTCTTTTTCTTTTTCTTTTAAGGAAACTTCAGGTTTTGCCCCATTGCTTTTAAAGATCACCAGCACACATCCATTTAGATTTCTTTATCAATCATGTCCATTTTCATACTAAACTAATAAGCTGCAGGAATACTAAGACGTGAAATGTTCCATGGAGATTTTCTCTTTTAGTATGCTTCCATTCAAAATGTTCTGCTCATCAAACTCATATTGGATTTTCACTTCAGCTCATTATTTCCATTACTTGGCCATTAACTTTTGTTAAAATATAATCACCCAGAAGCACTCCAGCAGTGCACAAATATTAAGCCTTCATTATTACATGTTCAATTTCCTGTACTTTTTGTGGACAAAGACAATCTTGGCTAAAATGAAAAACATAGGTTTTTGTTTTGTTTTGTTTTGTTTCCTTTTCATCTGCACATATATAAATTCTTATTGAAATCCATGGAATATGCCATACATGTTTAAAAATTGCTTACAATTATTAAAATATGGAACTGGTTTAAGTAACCAATTTTCATTTCTAGGCAGAGGAGGGTACCAGTTTTAGAAATAGGGACCATAAGTCAAATGGGTGCTAAAGAAATCTTGCATCCAAAAAAATAAAAATTATCCTATGGAAGGGCAGAATTATAGTGTAATTTTTCTTTTATGGGGCTGTCCAAAATCCCTTGTAATATTGCCCTGCTCACCAAAGGAGCTTCAGAACAGTGAAGTTTTCAACTTACTCATTTAATACACACAGAAAATTGCACTTGAAATACCCATTAGTTGACTTCTAGTGGGAATTCATGTTGTGTTTATTAGGCAAAAATGATCAAGCTTACATATTGACTTACAGACATATGAAAAAATAAGTTTGTAGTGCAGGCCCTAAAGGACATTGTTACTAAGAGGAAAATAGGGTCTTCTTTTTCTAAGGAAGAAGAGGAATTCATGGGGATAATTAGGGTCTTGCTTCTGTCCCTTCGTTTCCATCTACATGCTGTGCTTGCTAATGAACAAGCTGTTTTGTTGTTTCCTCTGTGACAATGTCTTTTACATATTAAGAACATAAAACAATGTAGACCCTAGGTATCTTGTTTTTTTGGGGTGTCTAAGAAATTATATAATGAGAGAAAATGAGCTTTCATATAACAGGAAGAGATCAGTTCACTTCCTTTGTAAATTAAAATCTATGCTTCAAAGGAATAAAATGATCAAAATACATTATTTATCTAAAGGAAGAGAAGGTTGACAACTGTCTTCATAGGCGTTAATACCTATGAACAGCTTACAATATGTGATGTTATCACTTGGGGATTGTAACTTACTATTCCATAGCTCCACCAAGTTCAAGAGGATGAAAAGAAAATGATCTCACATTCATTGTGATGATGTTAGGGTGCTGACTTCTTGGTTTCCATGAAAACTAATGGCAGAAGGCTCTGCCTGATTAACCTTCACCACCTTCCCTTTAAAGTGTTAGTAGAAACACAAAAGGGGAAAATGCAGTCATAGCAGCATTGGAAATTATGAATATAGATAAACAAATTCTTAGCCCCCTAAGAAGAATCACCCCTTCAAGTAAAAATGGACTCAATTAAGAAATGATCAATAGCTTGTTCAAGCCTGGACCTCTGAAACTCAGCAAAATCAATGTAAGAACTGATAGAAGGAGTCTTTAACTAACCTCTACTTTATTTCTGTATCTACTAAATTCAGTAACTGAGCCTCCCTACAAAACTTGGCTTGACAACCTCTATTACAACCTCTATTTACACTCTTTAAAGTGGCAAAATATTACTATCCCTATTCTAGCAACATTAATTCAAAATAAATTTGGAGATTATGAATCCAGCAATGGGATGAGAGAAGACATAAATCCTAGGATTTAAGTGGCTCATAAATAAACAATGATGTCAATAATTAGTGATATAGAGGAAGAATATTGAATATAGATGAAGAATATTGAAATCATATAATTCTATGTACTGCTTCTAACCAAGGAGGGAATAAAAACTGTTTCAAATTTTCCAGGAGTCTCATCACCTCCACGTAAGATGTGAGAGGATGCGAAGCAATATTTTGCCTCAGTATAGATGAGTTGCGTTAGAGCCCTACTAACCTCTGAACAATCTGACATGGGTTTGTTCAACTGACTGGTATCAAGATTAATGTCTGAGAAAGAGACTCTGGGGCACTGACAGAAAGAGCAAAGGGAGACAAGGAAAACTAAGAATATTTATGACAGATAAAACGAAGTCTGTAAATATGGGAACACAAAAGTATAAAGCATAGAGATTCTAAATATAGCATAAACTGTTTACAGCTATCTCTAAGAGGTGAATTGTGTATAATGTTAATTTTGTGCTTTTCTTTATTTTACAAATTGTATGTAATTATTGTCTATAATTGTACATATACAATTGTACATACAATAGAAGTTGTATATAATTTTTATATACTGTGCTTACAGTCAGTAAATAAAGTTAAGGTAAACACTACAAATTTGTAGTGTTGTGGGAGGAACTTCCTCAAGATAAAACCACGTGTATTTCTAATCACATAATTCAAATAGTTTACATTTGATCAGTACATATGAAAAGATAAAAACACTAATCCATCCTGCTACATTTTTTTCCATCTTCAAAGAGAGAAACTACTTGGTACTGAAAACAATTCAAGCTTCTTGGCCTAATGTTTTTAGGTGTATTATAGAAGAATTTATGTAATTTGCCCTAGAGATTTAGTTTTAATTCCATTTGAATAGATCCTTCTGTTATTCTACTATGCTTTCAATCAACAGGCCAATTGAACAAACTTTCACTCAAGAGAAAATTGGATTTTCAAAAGAATTGAAGCATATAGTTAACCATTCTACCCTGGGTTTCCCTTTCTTTCCTTTTCTTTTTGACAATGCCCAAGCTTAGGCCCTTAAAATATCTCAAGTAGCAAACATCCTAAATTGTACTTTTCATTTGTCTCCATTCTCCCACCCCATATAAACCATGCTTCATCCTATAGCCAGAGGAATCTTTCCAAAGCACAGCTTTGACTGCGTCATCCTCCTGCTGAAGCTACTGATCTGAATCTTCTATTGAATACAACCATAATTCACAAGTATATTTGAGATTCTCCATTTTATTTCCACATTTATTCATTAATCTGTTTGACAAATATAAGGTTGAACTATATGAAACTGTCATTTTTTGTCTGTTAGAAATGAGTGAATAGCACGAATTTCATATGGTTCTATCTAATATTTTAAGTGCCTGTATGTGACAGTGCTTGCTGCCGGGAATAAAGTTATGAATGATACACACAGGGTACTACCAGCATGGAGTTCAGAGTCTATACCTGCCTTATTAACTATTCAGCTGTCTTTCTCTCTCCATGTGTATGTCTTTACTCATTTCTGCCCTCCTCCCAAAAAAAAAAAAAAAAAACCCTAAGTATTCTACTTCAAACACAATTCCCTCAAACAGGTTCTTCATTTCCTCTCCTGCCTTTACTCAAACGTCCCTTTCTCTATCTCTCTTCCTTTCCTTGTAGCTTGCTGGTCAATCACGATGACATTTGAAATCCTAACTCAAAAGAAGAAGATTGTCTTATACTTTCACATTATTGAAAACGCTCAAACTGATATAATTGCTAAGATGCTGCAGTTAGTGGGAAGTTAGATAAATGATATGTCAACTTCTAACTTTTAATATATTTTCAATATGTGCCCATTCACAACCCTCTTATTTAGATATTACTACCTCTGACATGTAATTTTTCAGTTATAAACTCAAAGACATTACATGACTTGTTCAAAGTCATCCATCACAAGGCTGAGCTTTAAAGCCAAGCTTGTTGCTAGTCAATGATTCTATGATGATTATAGCAATCAACTTGTTTAGCAGTGATGCTGCATTTCAATCTACATAAGAAATAGTGATAGAATTCCTTTTATGTGATAAGATTTAGCTCCCCAGTCTACACTCAAAAACTGTATGACCAACTTCATAAGCTATTTTCACACACACACACACACACGTGCACACACACACACACACACACACACCCTTCACAAAAGTCCAGAAAATTCTCCAAATAAAGAACTTAATTTAAATCCAATTTTACTTCAAATAAAAGACATGATGCAAACTGAAAACTAAGACACAGTGGCCAAAATGTCATCTTTTACTTTTCTCTTTCTACATCTTACTTTGTGGTAAACTAGACCACATTGATGTTGGCTGGTCATCTAATTGTAAGAAATATTTATTGTCCTTTTTTATCAATTACACATTGATTAATTGATCAAAAGTTATTAATAAAGTAATTCTAAAGATGGCATTACAGGATGCTTCTTGGCTGTTCTTTTCTACTTTTCCCCTTATGGATTTCCACTGTTTTGAGAGGTATTCAGTGTTTCTAAACTTGATCTCCATCAGACAATGAATAAATGCACATCATTCAAATTTACTGAATAACAATGTGCTTAGACCATGCCAAATAGTTGAATGTGAGGGGAAAAACAAAAGAATTCTCACATTTTCAAAGCTTCTACTTTCAACAGTATGTTTAGATAATACAACATTTGATCTCACATCTTCAAATTAATGGTATCCACTTGAACACAAAAGACGTGCATGTAAAAAAGCCTTAAATTATTTGTTGCTCATATTTCCCAAATTTAAGGTTACAGAAAATCTATAAACGTTTCTTTTCAAAAGTCTTCAACCTTTTTTCCTGCACTTACCACCAACTTTTCTTCTTTCCACTTAAAAAAAAAAGAATGTTATACATAACAAAACAGACCTTAATTCACAAGGGAGATAACTCTAAGGAAGTCAGTTAATTTAAACTGTAAACTCCAAGATAATCCTGGCTCTGTTGTGCTATGAACACCTCCAGTTTGTAGCATTACATCTCTAGCTAATTACCAATTTAGCAAACAGTTCATAAATTCTACTTCTAACTATGGTTCATTTACCCCAGTTACTATAAATTGCTGCACAAGTTGCCTGGTTATGCTCTCCACATAGGCACAATTTGAACAATCCATTAATTGCCTAAAGGCTTTTCTTATCCAAAAGCCCCCTAGACTACAACTTTCAGCTTAATTTGTCCTTAATACAAACAACATCTAAAATACTTGGGAATTCAAACATCTAAGTACATGCTACTGACTGATCCTACTATCTCCCCAAGTGACTCTTCATTGAATATAAAATAGTGAAGAGAGAAGATTCTGACAATGTTTAGAAAAAAGTATTTTATAATGGAGATTTTTAGCTTCCTTTGGGAGTTACATAGTCACTTCTTTTCAGTTTTTGCATAAATCACAATCTAATTTAACTATGGTTGATTAACAATGGGAATTAGAGGGCTGGTTACAAAATTAAGGCATAGACATGATAAGCTTGATGACAATGAAAAACAACCTGCAGATAATTTTCATAAAAAATAATCTAGGGGCTACTGGGTGGCTAAGTCAGTTAAGTATCCAACTCTTGATTTAGGCTCAGGTCATGATCTCATGGTTCTTAAGATGGAGCCCTGCATGGAGCTCTGCACTGACAGCATGGAGCCTGCATGGGATTCTCTCCCCCTGCTCCCCAACTGCCCTCTCTCTCTCTCCTTCAAAATAAACAAATAAGCATCTAAACTTAAAAAAATAATTGAAACAAATTTTATCTTTAGCATGCTTACTTTGCCTACTTGGGTAACAGAATTATTTATGGACAGATAGATGATGATAGATGATAGATAGATAGATAGATAGATGACAGACAGCTAGAAAAATATACGATGAGCTCTATGTTTTTAGTTGTATCAGGAGGTTTCAGAGTGCCAATTTATTTTTGTTTCTCTTTCTTTCTAATTGCAAGTGGTAGCTCCACTTCTTCTTTCACTCATACTGTAATATCTACTTTTCTATTCAATTCATTTAGTGAAAACCAAATTTATTAAACACTAAGTGTAAGGCACTATGCTAGACATACCAAGACAAATAACAGAGACTCCCATTCTCAAAGGAGGCACTTGCCTAATAGACAATAAAACTAATGCATAAATAATTATAACACAATATATTTATGGTAATAATGCATAGGCTTATTAACACATGATACTTAATAGATATTATTTAAGTATTATTAACAAGATATTTAAAATAACAGTAAAATAATTCCCTTTTATTGAGAATTGGCTCTTTTATGTATGCATTACTTTATTTCAATCCTCACAGTAAGGTAATATTGTAAGGAAGATGTCATCTGTTTTAAATAAAGTAATTGAGTCACAAAGAAATTAGAAAACCAGAAAGAGAACCAAATTCTCTTCAGATTCAAAACCTATTCTTGGTCTACTCCACTGTAAAAAAGAAAAGGCTTCAAAAGTTAAGAAAAGAGAACATAAAATCTTGATGGAAGATGAGAGAAAACTGGGATGAAATACCATTTGAAACGGTCCTTAAATAGGATTTTTGACATGTCGAGGTGGATTCTATGTAAGAAAGATTGTTGAGAATTTGCAAAAACAGTCATGAATTCAGGATACTTTTGTGAAAAGGAAGTACTATTATTTGGCCATGGTATACATTGTATAGAAATGGAAATAAACTAGAAAAAGTAAATAGCTGAGGACAAATTGTTGAGAATTAGAAAGACAGATTGAATTTATGTTTAATTTAGTAACCAAAGACTAGTCTCTGAAAGACTCAGTTGCATCTATTTTGGGGCATCCTACTTTTATTACATAATTTTCAAAACTATGTAAGGGAAAACTGCACCAGTCTTCCTAAAAGAAAAAAATGATGACTTAAGTATAAAATATATTAAAAAGTATGATTTAACTTTATTGATTTTTTTTTCAATGAACTAACAAGAAAGTCAGAAGTACATGTTAAAGCCAAGATCTGAGCGTATTTTGGTGATGAAGCCATGTGTGGAAACTGGTTGTTGCCTCCAGGGCATTTGCTGACATTGAGCATTGGTTTTCACATGTCGGTGGGCTGAGGAGGAAAAAGACAAAGCTTAGGGCAAGTGCCTTATAAGACTGGGCCAACAAATGGATATTGCTGCAGCATAAAACTGAGCTTTATATAAATCAATCCACTGAGAAAACAATAAAAAAAATTATCAATCTTGTGGCTTAGTTCTGAAAAGAAAGTGCAAGTCTTCCACTTAGGTGTTGTAATTAAGGGTCAGCAACCCTAATTTCTACTACCTAGGTGGCCTGGAAAGTTCAATGTAAGGCTTTAGTTAAGGTAGTCCCAAACAAGAAGTGAACCCAGGCACCTGAGGTACAACAAAGAATGAAAAGTAATGAAAGTATCAGTACATAGGTAAAGGTAAACAAAAGTTGTCATATAAAACAGTAATACTTTTAATCTCAAGAACTTCAGGGGAAAAAAAGACACAGATTTGAAAACAATAATATGATCTATATACATATATATCATTTATATACATACAGAAAATGATGGATAAACAGAAAACATGAAGTAATTTGGTAAAAGTATCCTAATCATTAAGACATTAGTATAAATTTTGAACTAAAATAAAAATCTAGCAATCAACTGCTTATAAGAGATATGTTTAAAGCAAAAGAAAATAGGAAAATTGGAAGTTAAAGATTTATCACTTAGGTACAGCACAGCAAAAAAAAACTTGTTTAACTCTATCAGTATCAGAACTATGGGATGCCTGGGAGGCTCAGTTGGTTAAATGTATGACTGTTAATTTCAGCTCAGGTCATGATCTCATGGTTTGTGGGATTGAGCCCCTCATCAGGCCTGCAGTGTCAATTTGGGATTCTCTGTCTCTCTGTCTCTCGCTCCATCCCTCCCCCACTCAAACACGGGTTCTCTCTCTCAGAATAAATAAATAAACTTCGTGTGTGTGTGTGTGTGTGTGTGTGTGTGTGTGTGTGTGTGTGAAAAATAGACTATATATTTTTTCCAAGTATTTATTTAAATTCTAGTTAGTTCATATACAGTGCAATATTGGTTTCAGGAGTAGAATTCAGGGATTCATCGGTTTCATATAACAACCAGTGCTTATCATGACAAGTGCCCTCCTTAATAACCATCACCCATCTAGCCCATCCCTTACCCATCTGCCTTCCTCAGCCCTCAATGTGTTTCTATCTTTAAGAGTCTCTCACGGCTTGTTTCCCCATCTCTATTTCTCCCTCTCCCATATAATCACCTGTTTTGTTTCTTAAATTCTACATAGGAGTGAAATCTTGTGGTATTTGTTTTCTCTGACTTATTTCTCTTAGCATAAGACACTCTAGCTCTCCATGTCATTGCAAATGACAAGATTTCATTCTTTTTGATGGCTGAGTAATATATTTTATTTTCGGTAAAATATCTCATTATATGCATAGAAATTACTAAATAATCTATAGAAAAACTATTTAAATTATTTAGATAACTTAAATAAGTTTCTAAACAAAATAAAACAAAAATAAATTTGCATTTCTATACACCAAAACAAAGAATGGGAAATTGACAATGGCATTCAGGAATTACTTCTGGATAAGAGGCCTTGGAATTGTTTTAGGATGGACAAATAGCATGCTTCTGAGATTAGTAATGTTCGAATTTAAAAATCTATATTGAATTAACTTATATAGCTGAATTTATTTGAATAAATAATGAATAACTTTTCCTAAACTATATTTCACACAAGACCCATATTCTAAAAGTTGTTTATTTCCCCTTTTCTGATGCCAGAAGAGCATCCTTCCTTAAATTCCATAAAAAACAATTACAGAGACAAGTGGCTTACATTTGTAACTTTCTCAAAATAATTCAGAGACTTTTTGCACTCTCTATCATTGTGTATCCAGGCAGTGCCATTGGGTTGAGAGAACTAATAATGATGAGTAATAATACAAATAAACATCCGTTGTGTGCCAAGGTGTATTACTTAGTAATGTAGAGAAGGAAATATCAGTGTACTGTGGGATGTGTGTGTGCCTGTGCATACAAGTGAGTAGAAATGGAATAAGGGCAGTGTGACAAGGTTTACATATAAATATGATTATGATATTGTTTGTGCTTTTCTAGAAAAATATGTAGAATATTTATGCTATATCTATAACTTTGCTTTCTGTACCTGTGTTTTTTTTTCTGTTGGAATGCATCATTTTATATATGCATATTTTGAAGGTTTTGTTTTTTAATGCCTATTATAAGATACTGGTTGACATATACTTTAAAATTGACTAAAATAAGAACATAAAGTTGAAATAATATTTAAGAAATTTGGGGCCTCTCATTTCATGATAGTTATTGCTAACTAAATAAAATAGAAAAGAATTGCTTGTTTATTTGTAAAATGATTGGTTGGATCTCAATTATTTTTTAATTTTATTTATTTATTTATTTATTTATTTATTTATTTACATCCAGGTTAGTTAGCATATAATGCAATAATGATTTCAAGAGTAGATTCCAGTGATTCATCCCCTATGTATAACACCCAGTGCTCATCCCAACAAGTGTCTTCCTTAATGCCCCTTACCCATTTACCCCATCTCCCACCCACAACCCCTCCAGGACCCCTCAGTTTGTTCTCTATACTTAAGAGTTTCTTATATTTTGTCCCCCTTCTTGTTTTTATATTATTTTTACTTCCCTTCCCTTATGTTCATCTGTTTTATATCCTAAATTCCTCATATGAGTGAAGTCATATGATATTTGTCTTTCTCTGACTGACTTATTTCATGTAACATTATACCCTCTAGTTCTATCCACGTAGTTGTAAATGGCAAGATTTCATTCTTTTTGATTGCCGAGTAGTACTTCATTGTGTGTGTGTGTGTGTGCGTGTGTGTGTACCCCACATCTTTTTTATTCCTTTGTCTGTTGATGGACATTTTCCTTACATATGCTACTACAAACATTGGAGTTTGTAGCATATGCCTCTTTGAAACGGCACTCCTGTATCCCTTGGATAAATATCAAGTAGTACAGTTGCTGGATGGTAGGGGTAGTTCCATTTTTAATTTTTGGAGGAACTTCCATACTATATTCCAAAGTGGCTGTACCAGTTTGCATTCCCACCATCAGTGCAAAAGGGTTCCTCTTTTTCCATATCCTTGAAAACATCTGTTGTTGCCTGAATTGTTAATTTTAGCCATTCTGACTGGTGTAAGTAGATATCTCATTCTGGTTTTGGTTTGTATTTCCCTGGTGATGAGAGATGTTGAGCATTTTCTCATATGTCTGTTAGCTATCTGGATGTCTTCTTTGGAGGAGTGTCTCTTCATGTCTTTTGCCCATTTCTTCACTGGATGATTTGTTTTTGGGTGTTGAGTTTGATAAGTTCTTTATAGATTTTGGATACTAACCCTTTATCTAATACGTAAGACCTCAATTTTTTACATTTATTATTTGTTGATGTCATTATTGGAAATAAAAAACTAAGTAGAAATGAACATCACTATTTACTAGTTGTATGATTTTAGTAATAATAATAATAACAATAATCAATAACATTTTTACAAGTTTACAACAAGCCAGGAATGCCTCAATTACATATATTAGCTCATTCACTCCCACAAGGTTGGTTTTTGAGTCATTGGGTGCCTGGGTGGCTCAGTCGTGTAAGCATCCGACTTCAGTTCAGGTCATGATCTCACGGTTCGTGGGTTTGAACCCCACGTCAGGCTCTGTGCTGACGGCTAGCTCGGAGCCTGGAGCCTGCTTCAGATTCTGTATCTCCCTCTCTCTCTAACCCTTCCCTGCTCATGCAGTCTCTCTCTGTCTCTCAGAAATAAATAAAACATAAAAAATAATCAAGCTGTGGACCTGTGAAATAATTTGACCAGCATGTAATAAAGGGTGGTGGAAGTTTTCACATTTTAGAATTCCAGCCATAATTTATTCTCTTAAACATGTAATAAAGAAATGCTGGCTCTCATGTACAAAGCTTGCCTAAATATCTTTCTGAACCTCAGTTCTCTAAATCATAAGGTGAGACTAGTGATAACTAACTCAGAGGATTTTTGCGAGACATTAAGTTTTTACATGTTGTCTTAAGTAGAGTCTAGCACATAGGAGATGCTCAGTAAATAGCAATCATCTGCCTGACTATCACATCATTAAAGACAGCAATAGTTATCATGTTTACATCCTATCATCCTCAACTGCTGAGAGAGGATAGGTTTTTGTTTTTTTATCTTTGAATTTCACTTTTTAAAAGAGGTAAAATCAAACTCATTTATTTTTCCTTAACTTATCATCTATTACTTATTTATATTCTGTGCACAGTCGTAATCATTAGTCATTGTGTACCACAGAGGTAAAATCATTTGAACTGTTCGAGGTAGTTTTACCTCCCCAGCTTTCCACATAATCCACACTATGTTGTCTAGTTTATCATCTCTAATAGACTCCTAACTGGTGTCTCTTTGTCTAGCCTTGTCCACATATAACATTCTTTATCTAACAACCAGAATTTTAATTTAAAACATAACTTGACACATGCCAGTTTGTTTTTTGGAACTTTCCATTGACTCCCTCCTTTATTTATAATAAAATTAAACCTTCATACCATGACACATGAGATCCTATATGAGCTGCAGCTGCCTTCTTTGTTTTTCTTCATCTATTACTCATTTCATTAGTCCTGCTCATCAATTCCAGCCCCACCATCCTACTTTCTATTGTGTGTATAGAATAGGTACATCCTGCCTCAGGGCAATTTACCTCCTATTTCCTCAGCTTGAAACACTGTTGCTACATTATTGTCTTCTAAATATCCAGGTCTTGGGTCAAAGGTTACCTGCCTAGAGACATTCTTGACTTGCCAGTAATAGAATCCCCACCCTGGTTTTCCTTCTCACATCACTCCAGTTTATGTTCTTATCACTCTTGGATATGTTCTCTTTGTTTACTCATTCCTTATTTGTCTCTTTCCTAGAATATAATCACTGTGAGGCACGGAACTTGTTTGTCTTTTACTCAGTAACTACAAAGCCTAGAATGGTGCTTTGCATGTTGTAGAAACTAATAAATATTTACAAATGAATTTGTTGGAACAATACCTGTGCCCAAATCCTCTGCAGTTCATTTACCTTTTATAGCCCCATGACTCAGCCTCCCAAATGTGAATGAAGATGATAACCGTTCAAACTAATTTTTAAAGAATATTATCAGGATTAGGGGAGAAAGTATCATATGCCACTCTGACTTTCTTTGAAAGAAAGGAAAGTGCTCATATTATGACTACTCTTGTATTAGTCTCATAAACATCTGAGGCTTCTCTCTTATATAATAAAATTAAAATAGCATTGAATTGAATGGAAAGTCATAAGAAGAGGTGGGGTCAATGACCTTTGTTTATTTAAGAAAATTAACCAAGTGGAATTGGAGTTCCACGATAGCTTTTTTCATACTACTTTAAAATCTGACTCTCTGGTCAACCCGGTTTGCAGGTCAATTACTAAATTAAAATTTTTAAATGTTTTTTTATTTATTTCTGAGAGACAGGGAGACAGCATGAGCAGAGGAGGGTCAGAGAGAGAGAGAGCCACAGGATCTGAAGCAGGCTCCCAGCTCTGAGCTAGCTGTCAGCACAGAGCCCGACGCAGGGCTCAAACCTATGAACCGTGAGATCATGCCCTGAGTCAAAGTCAGATGCTTAACCGACTGAGCCACCCAAGCACCCCACTCAATTACGAAATTAAAAGTATCTGCCTTGAGGTGTGAGCCTCCTCATCTCTCCCTCATTTACCCGGTGAAGCATCTGCAAAGCCTCTGTGGGTGGTTTAAATGCTAATACTTGGAAAAGCAGTCTTGGAAGCAAATACCCAGCTGTATTTAAGGCCTGCATTTTCCTGCTGAATGTGTCTCTAGGGGTGTACCTTTCCGGTGCCCAGACTTTTAAGCACCATCCATATTAAGCACAAATCAGAACACTTTTCACAAACCACTTAATGCTGTTTAAAACCCACAAGTAAATCATTTTAACTAAACCCTTTGATATAGCTTTGCTCTCCAAACTGTCCCTGTCTGGTTTTAAACACTATTATAAAATTGTTTTAAAAATTTAGAGGGTGGCACACCACATTAGTGCTGTTCTATCTGTATAAATCATGTGTGTGCAGTAAGACTGTGTGCTTCCCCCATATTGAGATCAACATTTAAAATTTTATGTGATTGTCCTCTGTGCACGTATGTGTGTTCTGGGAGGAGAGAACAGAGGGAGGTCAGTATGAACACATGCACCTGTGCATCACATTTTAATGCAATTGTAGTGATTTCCAACTTCCTTTCTCTTAAAGTTGTTTGGAGGCCCTGATGTTTAAAATGAAATTAAAACAAGATGTACTCTTTAATGTTGTGCCCAAATCGCGAGTCCCAGAGACCTCCAAGGAGCCGGCACCGGCACCGGCACCGACGCCAATACAAAAGGGTCTTTATTACAAGCTCGAGCAGGGGCTCACCAGCCTACCGGTGTCATGGCAGCAAGGTGAAGCGAAGAACAATAGCGAACAAGGTTTTTAAGGAGTAAGGGATGGGGGTGTTACAGTACATGTAGCATCATCACATA
This sequence comes from Hyaena hyaena, assembly GCF_003009895.1. Classification (NCBI taxonomy): domain Eukaryota; kingdom Metazoa; phylum Chordata; class Mammalia; order Carnivora; family Hyaenidae; genus Hyaena; species Hyaena hyaena. The sequence continues at coordinate 216,631 of NW_024081576.1, forward strand.
AGCACCAATTACAATTACAGCTTTGACCATTCAGTATCTGTGAGGTGTTCATTACTTTTGGTGGGACCCAATCATGACTTTTGAGAATCCTTTGAAAATGACCAATTGTGAAGTGAGTTCAAAGGGCCCACGTGGGGTTCAGACAGTGGTGAGAAATTGGCTAGTTTGTATCTGCAGTTACCAGCCTTGACTCAGACCATAGGAATGTTTCTTTTTACTTTTTGATTAGCTGAACTGAGGGCGGTCTGAGGATGGCTTTAGCCTTGAACAGTCTGAGGCTTTTCCTGGGACTGGGACTGGGGCTACGTGCAGACTGAGGTTTCTCTTCATGGAGGACTTAATTTTTGGCTCTTCATTAACGTATAGGTTGTAAATGGCATTATTTCTGGTTTTCCCAGTATCCCCACTCACCCTGATTTCTTTCACCATGCAGAGTTCTTGGGGTCCATAGTTATGTTTGAAGGAGAAAGGTAATTGCTATCCCTCTGCCTCATTGTAGGGGGCATTTATAATATATATGTGCCTCTTTAGCATTGATATGCAGTATCTCCTCCTTGCCCAATAAACATCATTGAGTTGAATCCCTGATTAGCCTTACATATTTTGTAGCATGGCAGGTTTTACCCAAAGCTTGTGGTGATTCACAGGGCAATAGAAATGGCTCTTATCTTCCCCTAGTTCAGATCTCACAGACTTAATTTAGCAACTGGCAGCCTTATCTTCCCTGAGGTACACTCCAGCCTATAGGTTGTACTTTTTGATTGCTTCTGAAAGATGCAAGTTTTTAAATGCACTTTTCTCTTTACTTGATGCCTGTTATGAAAGTATAAATAATAAAGCAAGTCTGGATTTTGTAATTCTTTCTGCAGGCTGTGCAACCGTAGCTTGAGTTGGGCACAGTCATGATCTCATGACAATTACTCAACTATTTCTCTTAAAGTGGTGACTATACATGGCTCTTATTAGGAATATAGAAAAACAAAACACTTCCCCTAGAAATTCTGATGTGGCAGAACTGGGATGTATTCCCATGATATAAAATTGTTATTAGTACACAGATGATTCTTAAGAGCAGGTAGGTTTATGATATAAAATTGTTATTAGTACACAGATGATTCTTATGAGCAGGAAAGTTTAAGAAACAGTTATTCAGGACTAGAAATTTCACCTCAAACAGTGTGAACTGGACAGGATTTCGCTCTCCTGGTATATATTAATTAACTCCAATTCTGCAGTTTATTCATAACTTGTATCAAGGCCTTTTACATAAAACCAGATTTTTAGAGCTTTCTCAAATTATAAAGGCTACTTATATGGATACATCCGGCAATGACACAGGCAGGTATCTTTCAAGGAAAGAAGGAAATAAGAAAAAGCAGGTTAGGGACCAGAAAGAGACTGATAATTGGTCAATTATCCTTGATCAGGCAGATCCAGAAACTTTATCAGCTCTTGTCCTTGGATCTAACTTTAGTGTGCTCCCACTTTGACTAGAAACTTTCTCCTTTCTCCATTTGTGCATCTCATTGTATGTCTTCTTGCTTCTCCTGATCCCAATAAGGATCATTATTCACACTCCACTCTGAATCATATTGAACTTAATCCAATCTATCTGTCCCTCCCACATCTGCTGCATAAGTAATTATTTAACTTAAAGGGTCATTTTCTAATCTTTGTTAGTCTTCACTATCTTTTATTTTTGAAGAACCTATTTTTAAACACTTTAAAACTTAAATTTAGTTCTGGAGCTCCCAGGTGTCTCGATCAGTTAAGCATCTGACTCTTGATGTCTTCTTGGTTGGCTCAGGTCATGATCTCATGGTTCCTGAGTTTGAGCCTCAGGTTGGGCTATGCACTGTCACTTCAGAGCCTGCAAGGGATCCTCTCTCTCCCTTTCTGTCCCTCCCCCACTCACACACACACACACACACACACACACGCACACACGCAAACATACACACACGCTCTCTCTCTTTCCCTCTCTCAAAAAAAAAAAAACCACTTAAATTTAGTTCTGTAAAATGTTTAAACCGTAAAGTTATTCTTCTAACCACTGGAGTAAAGACCTGTGCTATTCTGGGAAAAGGAAAATGACCTGTGCTGTCCCCAGTTCCAATACATCTGTCTTCTAAGTGGTATCCCTCACCTCCAGCTTCCCCATGACTCACACCAAAGAAAGACAGAGACAGCGACAGAAAGAGAGAGAGAAGAAGAAGAAAAGAAGGAAGGGAAGGAGGAAGAAAGGAAGAACAGCAACAAAGAGCATCATTTGGCTTTATGTTTGGCAACATATATTTTATGAGAATTTATTGCTCACCTTGCATAAATAGAAACAATATTTGGAAACCAATATATATATGTTTTCCTCTGGCATCTTTATTTTATTTTTTTTTATTTTTTACAAATAGTTTATTGTCAAATTAGTGGAAACCAATATATTTTTAATCTCTTTTGGCAAATATATTTGAAAATAAGAAAGTAAGCAAATATAAAACACTTTCATTTCAATGATCTGAATATTTTAGCAATACCGTATTTACCAGTTTTGTACTGTAACATGATTTCTCCACTTTGCTGACTAGATGAAGCTATTCCACAAAGAACTAATAAACGAAGAGGGCATAAAATAAAAAAGAAGATTCCAATATAGAGAATGGATATATACTATGAAATGTTTCTTTCTGAAATTACAAACTGCCTTCATTTACACTGAGTCTCTAACAAAAACTTAGAAGGTGTTTTTGGGTGGAAGAGTCTAGAAACCTTGCTATAATTGTTCTTTATTTATTAAGAATTCATAATGTGGTTGGAACCATCTAGTGCATGCCCGCATTTAGTTTCCTGCTGCGTAGAATTGCATGACTAAAGGCAACATCATGCACATCACAGTTGATGTTTATGCTACATATGCAAATACATCTGTAATGTGCATGGGTTCATTTCAAATTTGTCTTTCTTTTTAAAAAAGAAATTGATCTTAACTAAGAGGCTCTATTTGAAAATTACAAGACAAGATGATGTTTGAAGTAGTTTAACAGATGTGATGTTACATTTTCAACACACGTTTACCCCAATCAATAATTTATTCTCAAATTTAGGCTCAGAACAACCATTTTTAAACATTTCATCAGTTGTCTCAATTATTTTTTAGCAAAGATCTATTGTTCTAATTTTCTTTATTTCCAGTCATCATAACTGTTTTAAACTTCCATCAAAATGGTTCTGCTCCCCATCTTATAGGAAACAGGATATGTGACAGAAGTTAAGAGAACCAATATGGACTCCAACAAACCTGGGATTAAAAATTAGTAAACAGGCCGGTATCATGGGCATTCCACTCGTGCAACTGCATCAACCATCACACTTAGAAGGGTTCCGTGCTTGGTTTAGTGTTTTGCTCTCACCAAGTTGCAATTCTTTTTGTTTTAATGTTTATTTATTATTAAGAGAGAAAGAGAAAGCAGGGAAGGGGCAGAGAGAGAGGGAGACAGAACCCCAAGCAGCCCTTGAAGTGTCAGTGCAGAGCCCCATGCAGGGCTAGAATTCATGAGTGATGGGATCATGACGTGAGCCGAAACCAAGAATACAATGCATAACTGACTGAGTCACTCAGGTGCCCCTCCAAATTGAAATTATTAATGTTTTTTTGAAAAGGCCCCATGATTTTATTTTGCACTAGATCCCACAAATGATGCAGCCGGTACAGTTACTAGACTATGTACTTGCTATGTGGTCCCAAGCAAGTTATTGAATTTTTGTGAGCTTCATTTTCTGTATTTACAATGAAAGCGTAATCACGCCTATTTAATGGTTTTTGCAAAAACTAAAAAAGATGATACTGGAAATATGTTTAATACACTACGTGGCAATGTTCAAACCCTTTACTTCACACATTGACTGATATACATCTCCATTCTGGGATGGTCTTTTTCACTTGCAGCTTTTGCCATTGTCTAATAAGTAGACATTTCCCACACATCGTCCTTTGAAATCTGATCTCCCTCCATGTGGAGCTCTGTTGCTCTTGCCACCATTCTTCTTTCATCCATAGACTTAAAATAATAGTTCTCTTGACAGGCTGGTCTCCTTGGCCTCACTCATCACCAAAACCTATAAATCCTGATGATAACAGCACTCTTGAACTCTCTAAGCTTTTAACTTAAATCTAGTTTCCCAGTTCACTTATACTAAAGTGTAAGCTACATAACTTACCATGTAAAATTAATCCTCCTAGAACATCATTTTCTATCATTATATTAGTCCATTCTAAAACTTTTCCTGGTCTCCCAGGGCCATAATTCCCAATCACTTGGCATGTAACCACAAAGTGAGAGAAGAGAGGAAGTAAATTTAAGTTCCCTGCTTATGTTTTATTATTTTTTTTAAATTTGAGATGGGGGAGGGGAGAGAGGACGTGAGAGAGTGAGCAAGCGAGCGAGAGAGTGAGAGAGAGAGAGAGAGAGAGAATCCCAAGCAAGCAGTATGTTGTCAGCACAGAGCCTAACGTAGGGCTCCATCCCATCACCATGATATCATGACCTGATCTGAAATCAAGAGTTGGATGCTTAACTGACTGAGCCACCCAGCCACCATGTTTTTAATTTTTTAAATTTTTACTGAGGGAAACAGAGATAAGTTCCTTGCTTATTTGAAGGCAAATAAACTGCACAGTTGATATGAAAAGTTTCTTTAAACCGCTAAAACAATGACTAGGGACGAACAATATGTCTACAATGTTGTTTCCCAGTACCCAGGCTTTTCCCAAGAAACCCAGATTTCCCCAAGGCTTTGCTTTCCTGCTCATTCATTTTTTTCAATAGCATGCTGCATTATTTAAGGAAATGGTGGTCAACAAACTTTAACTGGAAAAAAAATGGTAGATTATTTTCTCTTCACCATTGAGGTATTGTAGAAATTCACTTTTTCCTAAGCCACTCTGGGGTAGGAAATACCTGTATAGTTCTAGTGTATTGTTATCTCATCAGTGCCTTCCATAATACTGAAGAAGCAGATATTTTCCAAGGTGAAAGGAGTCTTAGACATCAGTCAGTACAACTTCCTCATGTTACAGGTAATAAAATTAAAGTTCAGAGAAGTAAAATGATTCTCCCAAATTAGTGAACCTGCCTCTCCTAAATTCCAACCAGTGTCTTTCCAAGGAAGCCTTATGCCCTTACATAATAAGAATCAGGTTTATTTTCCATGAGAGTAAAGGAGGTCAGAGTTTTTCTGAATGTAGAATGTCATTATGCCTATGTGGAGGAAAGTTAGTAAAAATGGGGGGAAAACCCACAGAATAAAAGAAGTTATTCCTGGCAATTTGCTGAAAAGAGAAGAAATCATAAAAAGCATGAGTGACAGGCAAATGAATAATGTGATGAAATAAATCAAATTTTGGTACCACTGAGATCAAAAGGAAGGTATAGGGAATGAAAGGTGTGTAGATTTAACATTCATTTGGAAATCATTCAGAAATCTTGAGATAAAAACTTTTCTAAAAATAATAAGTGCAGTGTTACCTAAGAATTTTAGGAACTAAGAGATCCAAGTGTTGTCACAAGATGTTATTAAAATAGCTATTCATTTTTCATGTAATGAGACAGACCGTATATTCTGTATTGGAGGCAAAATTATACCCTCAGTTATTCCCTTGTATTTTCCTTCAGTATCAGGTCAATTGAAATTGTGAGTGACTATCAAAGAACAGAGTAGAGCACTGTAAAAGAAATTTAATTGGAAAATATTTTTAAAATCTTTCATTTATCCCACTGTTACAACTACTACTAGCTGGCTGAGAGGTTAGTTCTATGAGCTAAAAGTCATTTTCTATAACTGGACTGCATATTTTTTTCTGTTCCATTTCCATTAATGTTTATTTAAGTATAGTCAGACTTCTGCAGGATGGTAAAGCTTGTGTCCAATTACCCAGGAACATCTCAGCATGAATTACGGCTATTATAAGCAAAGAAATTTTGTGTCATCAGACTAAGAAATGAGTACAATATTATTCATCTTTTATTATATTCAGAGATGACATCAGGAATAACAATTACTTGTATTGCATAGGTGTAAATTTCTATCATTGCCCCTGACTTGCAGTATACTTACGAAACATGAATAATATTAGAATACAAAGGATATGGTATTTTCAGATAAGAGAGCCCTCTCCTGACTAGGATCACCATATCCTCAACTGCATATCATGTTGTGTTGTGTTTGTCTGTTTCTTCATGTTTTAGATTTACTCTAGTAAGTAAGTAATGTTGGGTCACAACTCTTGTCCCTATAGCTGTCCTTGTTGGAATATCATCCATTTCAGATCAATGTACCTTGCACTTCCTTTACCTTGGATTTAGAAATCTTCTTTTAGACCTATCTATTGTTGTTCTTAAAAGCAGTTGTTTCAAATGATAACCATTTATTATCACTCAGCAGTTTTTGGAGCCAGCAGGGTAGTTATTCTGCTGGGCTCCATCATTTTTCTGCAATCAACTGTACATTGAATTGGAAGTTTTCTTGATCATAGTTTTTATACTTCTCTCATCACATCTCTGTCACCTGTTCAGCACAACTGGAGTGACTTATCTCTGGCCCACATATTCTGTCATTTTCTAGCAGATTAGCTAAACTTGTTCATCTCGTGTTAGGCAGTGTTCTAAGAGAATGAATAGAAATCTTGCAAGTTTACTTAAAGGCTAGCCTCAGAACAAGCTATCACTTCAGCTTTTTTTTTATTAGTCAAAGCGAGTCATGGAACCAGCTCAGATTCAGAGTGGGGAATAGGTAAATGGGAGGAACCACACATTACATAAGGGAATAGATAAAAAGAAGAGAGTATTTGCAACCCGTTTTGTAAATAATTTATCATAGACCTGGAAGAGTTTCTACAGAAAATTTATTTTAATTTACTTTGACTATAGTTAAAACAAACAAACAAACAAACAAAAAACATGAGGTTTAGGGAAGTCAAGTAACTATGACAAATTGTTGGCAGAGTTAAGGTGGCAAATCATCCTATTTTACCCCGTACCATGCCAGTTGTAGAATTGAAAACAATCCCTCCCCCCAACCAAAAAAAAAAAAAAAAAAGAACTGAAAATCCCATATATCAGGCAAACTAGGATGATTGGATATCTTAGAGAAGGACTAGGATTTCCTGACTCCTAGTCTTAGATTCTTTTCAGTAGACTAAAATTGGTCTTAACACTTGATCTCTGTAAGATCAGTCTATCCTCCCACTACATCCTCTACTAGCATACTTGCTTATGTTTAATTTGTTGGTTTATTTAATTAGTTGGTTTGTATCCTGCTTTGCTCCAGAGGGGCATAAAGTATCTTATAAAGCACATCACATCACAATATGATAGCTAGAAGCCTATATTGCCATTTTTAAAATATTTCCTGTACTTTAAAATTTCTGAATGTCTGTTCTTTCTGGTTTGTAATTATTCTACCTCTCTGTCTAGAATACCCTTCACTTTTTTTTTCTCTGCTAAAATCATTTAATACCCAATTACCTTCTCTGCCATGTTTCCCCAGCTGCAGCTGATTTAATCACTCCCTCCTCTGTGTTCCCAGGATATTTGGCCCATATTTTGTTCATAGTACTTATTACACTGTCTTTACTATGTTAACTGATTACTCTATTGTGTTTTTCATCTTTGATCTCCTTTATTTAACATAATCTTCCACATCCAGTAGGCAGTTAGTAATGCCTCTTGTTGTCACTTTTTGTTGAATAATTGAAGGAACAAACTACTTCTTGGGGGCTATTGTATTGTGAGGACTTTCTCTTTTGTTACTTAAAAGGCTTTGTTTAGGTTAGTATTATCAGCTCCAGCTATGTATTTTATACATTTATATCTTTTATGTCAGTGTAATTCCTGCCTCAAGTAACATAGCTTCCCTTTCTAATTTACTCATTTTTAATTGGCTGTGGATTCCAAAAGTAGGAAATTAGTTTCATTAATATTATTTCTAATCCAATCCAATATGAAATGTGTATGGAATCTGAAGTGCTTTCGTTTGAGGTCTTGTGTTTTTGTATTTGCACTTGGCAATACTTATTCTGGCTTAGACACTCCAGTGTCAATACTGACCATATAATAGGACTCTTCTTGGAACTCATCCTTCTGGAAAGCTTTCCTTGACCAAGTTCCTCCCTTTTCTGTTGGCATTCTGCACACTTCTGTCATGACCCTATCTTTCTTACATTATCAGCAAATAATTATGCATCTTTTCTGGGTGCCTGGGTGGCTCAGTTGGTTAAATGTTGCACTTGGGCTCAGGTCATGATCTCATGGTTCATGGGTTTGAGCCTTGCGTCCAGCACTGTGTTGACAGCTCAAAGCCTGGAGCCTGTTTCAGATTGTGTCTTCCTCTTTCTCTGTCCCTCCCCCACCCTGTCTCTCTTTCTTAAAAATAAAGAAACATTTTTTTTTAATATTTTTTATTTATTTCTAGGAGAGAGAGAGAGAGAGAGAGAGAAAGCGACAGAGTGAGCAGGGGAGGGTCAGAGAGAGAGGGAGACACAGACTCTGAAACAGGCTCCAGGCTCCTAGCTGGCAGTCAGCACAGAGCCAGACGCGGGGCTGAACCCACGAACCGAGAGATCATGACCTAAGCGAAAGTCGGACGCTTAACCGACTAAGCCACCCAGGCACCCCAAGAAACATTTTTAAAAAGTTTTCTTAAATAAAAAATCATGCTTCTTTTCCTCCACTATTCTGTAAATTCTTTTGAGCCCAGATCTGTAGATTATTTGCTTTTGCCATACCTGGCTCATGGTAAATACCCAAACAATCTTTGTTTATTTTATTATTATTTAATCAAATTAACAAGTTAAGCCAAATAGGGTTTCTTAGAAAAACACTATATAAAGGAAAAGAATATTTCAGACCTCCTCTTGGCTTGTGGAATAGCTTTTGCATGTTTAGACCAACCCGTGTCTTCTCCAGAACTTGGCAGGTATGTGTAATTATAAGATTTAGCAAGTGAGAAGAGGAAAAATCCAGCTATTCTTTTGCTAGTCTCTTTTAATTTGCTTTACCTAAATTTGTAACTTAAATTTATACAACTCCCCTAGAGGAAGTTAGTCTAAATTATGAGCAAAATGGATTTCCTCTTTTGCTTATATCAATACTGATAAGACATCTACAAGTCATCAAAAAGATGTCATGTAGGTTGTGAGACTTTAGCCATGCTTGGAACAAGAAATATGACTTAGCTTAAAAGAGGAAAAGGAAAAGACCTTTCAGATAAGGGAAATAGAATAATATAATGTATGAAATGGAAATAACACAGGGTGCCCCTGCAATAATGTGGACTTTCACATAAGTAGAATATAGGACAAAGACAGGTGGGATCGAGAGGACCTCATTAAACAAAGCTGAAAGATATAAGCTTATCATAATAGTATAGATGAGTAGAAGAGGAACATGCAAAATGTCATGTGTAAAATATTAGTGGCAAGGAAAACAGCTTGGGATCTTTCACTGTTAAACATGGTATCATGGCAATGAGAATGAGGAAGAAGGCACATGTCCAGAAAAACACATGAGATTAAAGTGAGTTTATATTTCTGAATAAGGAAAAATCCACTTTTTCTGGGATTACCTGTTACCACTGAGCCATGTCATTTATGCTCTAAAGACTAAGAATTTTATATGTTCATTGAATTTATTATATCCCTTTGAGTTCCACTATCTTTTTCCATGTGGCTTCCTGTACTTGATCTTTACCCATTTCTCTTGTGAAATTCCTGCTTATCCTTCAAGATCCAAATTCCACTTGCCTTCTCCACACTGCGAAAAAAGCCATGATGTATCTCTTCTTTTTTCTCTATAACTAGGACCAAGTATAGTGACTGCTACTCAGTGACTGCCTGCTATATACTGCTACTAATAATGAAGTGGGTAATTAAATGGATGGATTCTCCTCTTTACAGAGAAAGCACGATTGGAAAGATTTTCAGGGTTTTTTTTTTTTTTTAATCTTTTTATTTATTTCTAGGGGAGAGAGAGAGACAGCGTGAGCAGGGGAGGGTCAGAGAGAGAGGGAGACACAGAATCTGAAGCAGGCTCCAGGCTCTGAGCTGGCAGTCGGCACAGAGCCCGACGCGGGGCTCGAACCCACGAACCGCGAGATCATGACCTAAGCGAAAGTCGGACGCTTAACCGACTAAGCCACCCAGGCGCCCCAAGAGTCTCAGTTTTGATGGAAAATGTGGAGTGATTTTGGAAATGCTGGATATAGGTTAGGAGCAAGAGCTGCATCTTGAAATATCTGGTCACCAACTAGTGATTCAAAACAGAACCTCTGGTGAAAGGCAGAAATTTGAACATAGTTGACCTATACATGATAAAACACATAGACTACACAGTGCAGAGCAGAGTTTGGATGAAAGCCTACATTTTGGGAAAGAAGGAAAGATGAAGAAACAAAAAGAAAGGACATGCTGTGGAATAAGAGAGCTGGGAGCAAGTCCTGAAAATGTAGTTTTTCAGAAGTCAAAAAAAGACTTTCAAGAATAAAAGGGATAAAATAGTTACAAGTATAGTAAAGAGGTCAAAAACTGAAGAAAATAGTATTTAAAATTTATCAAGAATCTAATCATTGATAGGAAATATTGAAAAGAACAATTTTTGTAAAAGACATTACTAAAATGTGTGTTATTATATATTTTATTTATAAAATTATATTTATTTGTAAAAAGGTTTACTCAGGAAATAAATATTTTTATTTATTTATTTTTAATTTTTTAATGTTTATTTATTTTTGAGGGATTGAGAGACAGAACGTGAAGGGGAGGGACAGAGGGAGAGAGAGACACGGAATTTGACACAGGCTCCAGGCACTGAGCTGTCAGCCCAGAGCCCGATGTGGGGATCCATCTCGCAGACTGCAAGATCATCACCTGAGCTGAAGTCAGCTGCTTCACCAACTGAGCAACACAGGCACCAGAAAAGAAAGATTTTTAATTAGTGTTAGCTACCTGTGATCATAGTATATATTTCTCCCTTCTATAATAGCAGCAATCTCAACATTAGCACCAAGTATAATGTAATGAATTAAGAGACATGAATTCTGTCTCTAGTTATGTGATTTTTGGACAAAACATAGAACAATAGAATTTTTAAGGTTAAAAGTCATTCTACTTTCATCTAATATATGAATTCCCCTTACAACCTCCTGGACAATTAATTTGCCTCACCTTTCTTCATGCCTGTCCTCCTGCCTCTAAAAGAATGTATTTGGACTTCCAGCTCTAACTCCTGATTCAATGAATTAGAAGATAAAGTCACTAAGTCAGATGACTTCAATTCGTATTTAGAATATACACTGTACAATATTTTTATCTGCATTTTGTTTTCATTGTAAAATATTCTTTAATGTTCATAAATGCTTAAAATTAATAGCTAAAGAGTAATTAGCATGGGCACATTCTTATTGCCCTTCAGACCTTACTTTACTTTAAGAGAAAATTCTGTTGAAAAATAGTAATATTTTTATTGACACTTCTGTAGTTGCAAATGAGTCCTTGCCAGCTTCCCTCCTGATTCCAGCATTTTGCCTAATTCTGATTTCATGCATCAGTAAATCCTGAACAATCCATGTCTTGGAGCACATCATGTACTAATTTTGCTCTGACAACCTTGTAATGGGAATTTGAATACTTATTACATTTTTCTTGTTAAAACTAAGAAAAAAAAGTATTCCAAGTATTTATAGCTCACTAACCTTGCCTCAATGAGTTAAGGTTTGATGTAACTATTTCCTTTTACTATGAAATCTCATTTTTCACAACACTATCCCCCACAAGGTGCTGCATGCTTTATCTGTAAACTCACCTTTGGAAAAAGAGCCATAATCCTATCAGTCCTACTTTGCTCCAGTCATTGAGGTGTTGAAGAGTAGAGTCTATCTTAATTACTTACATTCTACCTAGCAGTGCTTTCAGATGCTAGAAGGGACCTGGAAGCTATTATTAGACCACTTTCTTCAAATTAGGGGAAATTTCTACTAGAAAGGGAACCAGGAGGAATTGTTGACTCACACTTAGTAACTTTCATAGGCTAATGAGGATTTTTTCCAACATATGTGCAAGAAATTACAGAGATCTTTGACTAGTGGTACAGAGTATAAAGGATTGAAATTATGAAGTAAGTAGAATTTTGAAATTATTTTCTAAGTCACATATTTTATTTTGTCAAATAGAACTGGAAATTGTCAAAGTATATGCTTTTCATACATTACTTTAAAACAAGACAAACACAAAACTCTAAAAAACAAGGTAGAAAATGTCATCTTGTAAACAAGAGTTCCGGAGCAGCTGGGTGGCTGTTGTTTAAGCATCAACTCTTGATTTTGTCTCAGGTCATGATCTCATGGTCGTAAGATCCAAGCTTCGTGTCAGGCCCAGCACAGAGCCTGCTTAGGATTCTCTCTCTCTCTCTCTCTCTCTCCCTGCTCCCCTCAAAAATAAATAAACTTCAAACAAGTAATCCCCAGGCATCATAGTATAGTCAGGTAGAAAATTAGAAAATTCCAGAACAAATAATCAAATATAATATCTTTTCTTTTTTTGAGTAATCACTAGAAACCAAGTACTGTACTAGACACTTTGCATATATCATCTTATTTAATTTTGACCTCATTGAGGAAAATCAGGATCGGTTATACCTATTTTACAGATATGAAAACAGATAAAGTTGCATAACTAAAACTAAGTGGTAAGACTAGTTGGTGGCTGAACTCAAATTCAAACCTAGGTTGCCTGAAACGGCTGTGTACTTCTGAGAGCATTGTATAGCCTTGTTTGAGTAGGAATTCACCAGTCAGACAAGGGAGAGATTGCATTTCAGCCAGAAATTGAAATAGAAGTTTCCAAGACAAAGAAGCTTAAGGAAGGCTGGAAAAGGATGTGACGGGGCAAGTTTGGGGTGAGGAGCTCTGCAGCTTAATAGATGGGCAGGACCCTAACTTGGGAGTACCTGAATATCATGTGAAGGAGTTTGGAATTTATTTTGATGGCTAAGTTAAAACTCTGGAAATTATTTCCCATAAATATGTAGACATAATACAAATTGGAAAAGAAATTACCAGTATTTTAGAAGAAAAGCATGTAGAGTTTATGAACAGGTAATGCAAAAGAAAAGAAATTAAAAATGAGGAATTCACCTAAAAACAATTCTAATTCTATTATTCAAGAAAAAGTAAATACCAGTAAAAGTAATATCCTGGATCTTATAGCCTTCAACAGTAAATATCAGTTTACATTTATCAAGTTAGCAAAGAGTTTTTGAAATGTTAGTGCTTAGATGCTGGTGAAAATGACATTGATAAAGGCCCCTAATTTTGCTCACTGGAAATTACCTTGTTAAAACATTGTTGGAATTGGAAAGATGTGTGCCAATATTTTTACGTCTGTACTCTATCCCTGAAAACACACATCAAAGTTTATTTCAAGAATGTTTATAGAACCATTATTCATTGTAGAAAAAATGGAAAAACTATATTTACAAGAATAGGGAGATGATGGATAAACCTTATGTGATTATTCAGCCATTGAACACGTTTTTGAAGTACATTTAAAGCAGAGAATGTTAACTGGCAGTGTAAATAATATATTTCACTCTTAGGCATATTTTGTTTACTCTTCATATTGTTTTTAGAAAAAAAATTTAAGTAACATTGAAAAATAAGAACATTTATACTTAAAATTCAAGATTTCCAGTTTCTGTTGAAAACTATAAGATCCAGGATGGCTATAACTGGCAGATCTAGGTAGTGGCTTTTTCTTTCAATAGGTCATGAAATCCCACTTTGTGAAAAAAACTTTGCCACTCCCTGTTGTCTCAAACATAATTATGCCTCATAATTTTACCTTCTTCTATTTATTTTTTACACTACTTTCCTGGCTTCATGGAAATTTCTTCATAATATAAGATTATATGAAAGAAGCCAAATAAAAGCATACACACACACACATACACACACACACACACACACACACACACACACATCTTCATGTATATATGAAGAAAAAGATAGCAAAGTATTCACACAGTGATCCTTAGGTGAAGATTCAGTTGCCTCTAGATACATTGACTAGACAGATGAGATGATTGGATAGATTAGATAGGTAGATAACTGGAAAATAGCCTCAGGTATTTTCCTTTGAGAAGAATGGGCAGGTGGTAATATCTATCTGGATAGTTTGCACTTGAATCTTGTAGTATTAATGTCTTTCTAATTAAGAGCTCTATGGTATTATATAAATATCATGTATTCCTCTAGGTTTTTTTTTTTGCCATATGCAAATGTTTTCTACCATACTTGCACCTTGAATATTCATGTTATATTTCATATGGACTAGGAAGAGAGCTACTTGACATAGGCAGTAAGAAACAGAGAAGGATGCATGTTGCAAAACTCCAGGAAGAAAGGTAGGGCAATGAAGAATTAGCCTTAATGTAGCACTTCTTTGTATCTTGCCCTAATCTAGGCAGTATCTTCATCACAACCAGAAAGCTAACTTTTATAACACTTATTTTGCAATTGAGGAAACGAACACTAACGAGGAGTTCATTTATCTAAAAGAGTTATTTAAGTGAGAAAAATTTCATAAACTCTCTCAGTGTTACTTTGCTGCTGAGAGAGAGAGATAGGATTGGAACTCTGGGGTTATTTGACTTCAAACTTCTACTACTTCTATCACATCCCTGCCATGAAGAACATTCTAGGCAGTAGAATACCTAGGTTTTAGCGGGTGCTTCTAGGAGACATGCACGAACTGTAACTGTAGGCAGAGAATACATTGCACCTATGTGGGCACAGACATAGTGCTTTGTTTGCAAGAAAGAGTCAAATGTTGGCCTCTGTGACATTTACAAGAAATCAAAGAATCTTTTAGATGTTTGTCTTCTGGAACATACCTCAAGTGTCATATTGGCATATACAACCCTCAAATATGCACAGAATGTCTGAAGCGTTTACATGTTTACAAATGTTTACCAGAAAGAAAAATATCATAGTATAAAATGACTGCAGCCTTAATACTTTTCTTCTTCATGTGCCTGTTGTTCTGAAGCTGCCTTTGATGAGTGTCCAGGAACTTATTTCCACCTGAATTCCTCACTTCTTCTTCTTTTTCTTCTTCTTTTTTCTTTTTGATTTTTAAAAATTTTTACTGAGTTTGACATATAACATATTAGTTACAGCTCTATTCAATATTTGTATATATTCCAAAATGATCACCACAATCAGTCTAGTTAACATCCATCACCACACATAATTATAAAAATCTTTTTCTTATAATAAGGACCTTTAACATCTACTCTCTTAGTAACTTTAAAATATGCAATAATACAGTATTATTAGCTATGGTTATAGCTATTATTAGTCACCACACTGTACATTAAATCCCTATGACTAGTCTTATAACTAGAAGTCTGACTTTTTGAGCCCCTTAATCCATTTTACCTATGCCACAACACTGCCCCTGGCAAAGACCAATCTGTTCTCTCTATGACCTTAGGTTGTTGTTTCTTAGATGCCACATATGAGATCATACAGTATTTGGCTTTCTCTGTCTGATTTATTTAACATAGTATAAGGCCCTCATCACCCATCCATGTAACAAATAGCAAAATTTCATTCATTTTTATGGTTGAATAATATTCCACTGTGTGTGTGTGTGTGTGTGTGTGTGTGTGCGCACGCGCGCACGCACGCATGCATGTGTGCATGTGTGTTTTCTTCAGATAAATACCCAGAAGTGGAACTGCTGGACCATATGGTAGTTCTATTTTAAGTTTTTGAGAAACCACCATACTGTTTTCCATATTCTAATTTACATTCCCACCAACAGGGCACACAAGAGACTTCCTTTTCTTCCCATCCTTACTAACACTTGTCATTTCTTGTCTTTTTGGATAATAGCCATTCTGACAGATATGAAGTGATATCCCATTATAGT
This sequence comes from Hyaena hyaena, assembly GCF_003009895.1. Taxonomy (NCBI): domain Eukaryota; kingdom Metazoa; phylum Chordata; class Mammalia; order Carnivora; family Hyaenidae; genus Hyaena; species Hyaena hyaena. Next base: position 232,610 of record NW_024081576.1, read on the forward strand.
TTCGTTTGCATTTCCCTGATGATTAGTGATGTTGAGGATCTTTTCATGTATCTGTTGGCCATCTGTATGTCTTCTTTGGATCTATTTTGTCTTTTCAGATCTTCTGCCTATTTTTTAATCAGATTGCTTATTTTTTTTGCTATTGAGTTGTATGAGTTCTTTATATATTTTGGATATTAACTCTTATCAGACCAAGATTTGCAAATATTTTCTCCCATTTAGTTTGTTGTCTTTTTATGTTGTTGGTGATTTCCTTTGTTTTTTAGTAACCCCACTTGTTTGTTTTCGTTTTTGTTGCCCCCACTTTTGGAGTTTCCTTCTTTTTCCTCCACTTCAGTGTACTCATCCAGCATACCTCTTAGCCCCTCAGCTGGTTCTGATTCAGGATAATATTTCTCACAGCCAGCATTTCATGTTTCCAGGCAGTGCCCAAAGATTCACACAACAGCAAATCCTTATGCGTAAAGGCAAATCTTTAAAATACGCAAATTCTACAAAGGGAAAAATCTCTATGTCAAACAATCCTTTTTCTCACAGCATTGCCCACCTTTTATAGTAGAACTTTTCATCCTCAAGTATACGAGAAAAGTATTATTTAATGGAATATTAGATGCATAAGAGGTTAGACCTCAAATCATAAGGCTCACCATGATTTCAGCTAGTATAAAACTCAAAGCAGTGTTGCGAATAAGAAGGTGGCTCTGCTGCAAATGGTGACTCAGGGACTCTGGCCCCTTGTAAGCTGTGCCACTGCTAAAGAGAGAGAGGGAGAGAGAGAGAGAGAGAGAAAGAAAGAAAGAAAGAAAGAAAGAAAGAAAGAAAGAAAGAAAGAAAGAAAGAAAGAAAGAAAGAAGGAAAGAAAGAAAGAAAGGGAAAGAAAGAAAGATAGGGAAAGAAAGAGAGAAAGGAAAAGGAAATTATATGAGAAGTTTGAAGAGGCCACGCCTGGAATGGCAACTGCCATATCTCCTCGCAGGCCATTAGTGACATCTAACTACCAGTAAATTGGAAAGTAAGAGCCAGCAAGTGACACAGTACTGTATAAAGTGTATTCTTAACCAGAAGTGCTATTTAATGAATGTCCAGCTAAAAAAGATGTTTGTGAAAAAGATTGCTAGACTATGCAATGCAAAATTTTGTCTCTTTCTGAAGCCTTACCAAAGACCCCCTTTCCTTAGACTTGGGACATCTAGAGGGGAATAGGGAGGAGAGGTTAAAAGAAAAAAGAAAAAAAAAAGGAGATAAAGGAAACTCTTCAAACTGAAACAAAAACACCTATGCTAGAATCCTTTTATAAAGTAAATTTGTAGTACATTATATGGGTAAGACCATCATATAACACAGTAAAGGTGGGGTCTGTCACTACCTTGAAAATGTAAAAATAAAATGTATTTGTTTGGGAGATAAGAGGCTGTAGATTTGAGAATAAGATTTTGCCTATTTGCCTATGACACTACCTTAAATCGTCTGTTTCTAGTGACTAGAAGAGGTAATAATGGCCTTCGCTCCCTAATAAAGAACATGTAATGATGTTATGGTATTTATATAAAATAGTGCCCCCACCCAGACAGCATAAAGTCAAACTTCCTACAGGTGTCAGAATCACCTGAAATACGCTGCATAAGGTTACTTGAAGGGAGCTCTCTGACCACCTCTTGAGGTCAGTCAACTCTAAAAGCAATTTAATTATTTTGGCAGTTTGAAGACATAGTAACTACTGTCATATGTATTTATGCCTAGGTCTAAAATTGCAAAAAATAAATAAATTCACCCAGATTTGGTGGATTTGGAAAGTGGATTTAGTGAACGTGGATTTACTCTTTTCTGAACATAGCTAACAATATAGTGTACAAATAATAGACTAATAAAAGTATCCCCAAGACTACTTTTCTCTCACTCCTGCATTGCTTACACACTTGTCTGTAAATTAAAGTTTTATTTCCTTCATGCCAGGTATCCTGCAGATTTTGAGAAAAATAAAGGCCCCTTGTGGAAAATAGAAGAGTTTCTGACAACTAATAAATTCTTATTTATTAAAAATAATTTCTTTCTTAGCATGAGGTCAGTAGACTTAATGAAAAAATTTCATCGTATAAACAATATTAAAATGTACTAATTATGATAATTCCAAAAAAATCCCAGAGTACACTGTATTATAGAATAAAAAGCTTGTTTCAGATGCTGCAACTATCTCAGTGGTTTCTAAAACCAGGCCAAAGTACAATAGAATCAAATGTTTGAAAACCACACTGACAATACATTTTGAGAACTGAACTAAATTGAAAACTAACTAAAACAAACAAGAAAACACTTTATTATATAGACAGGCTGAAGTGACGAAGGCATCACTTGATAGCACTGTGTGGAATAAACCGTAGTGGAAAGAGGTCAGAGGTAGGAAGCTGATGCAATATCAGATGTGTAATGGGCAAGGTAGAACAAAGAATGAAAAGAAAGGGTCAAATGAGAGAGACATATAGTTTTATCACAAAGCTCCAATGAACTAGTAAATCCACATACTATTTCAACTCTTTGCATATGCATATTTCTCTTAGTTATGTCAAGATCCCATGAAAAAACAAGGAACCAGGGTACAAAAATTAAACTTTGAGACTGTTTCTTTTTTAGTCCTATATATACTCTCATAAATGCTCTCCTTGACTCCACCATTACATATTTTTATAATACTTGTATTTCCCTTTTTTAGCATTTATTACCATTTTGATAAATATTGATATTACCTTATATGAAAGGTGAATGACCCCACTACTGAAACATAAATGCCATAAGAGTGCAATGTACATTTTCTCACCATTGTGTCCAACACACATTAAAGATTAATACTTTTAAACATTTTGTTAGTTTATTTATCTTTTGAGAGATAGAGAGACAGCAGGGGAGGGGCAGAGACCGAGGGAAAGAAAGAATCCCAAGCAGGTTCTACACTGACAGCACAGATCTCGATATGGGTAGTCATATCTGGCTCTGGAAAAAATGCAAAATCATTATGGAGAAAAGCTTCTTCCCTTTTGTAATGATATTCTAACACCTTTGAACAAATTCTTGTGTTCAGCATCCAGTACTTTCATTCCACTATGGTCTTCTGTCATCACTAATGAAAAGCCAATAAAATTAAATCACACATAATACTAAGATTATTTGCTTTTAAAGATATTCAAAGAAGAGACTAGGTCACTACATAATGATATTTGGGGCATTCCTGAGGTACACATTTCTAGAACTCACTCAAGCAACAGCTTCTTCCATTATGCAATAGAATTGTCCCTTTTCATATTTATTATTTTTTCTTTATAATGATAAAATAAAAATTAACTAAAATTCCTCAGTACTACTTTGTAAATAGTGAAAAAAGATGGACTATATGTCTACTTATACTTCAGATAGATTTTCCTGATTGAATGAGCATTCAGAATGAACAACAAAAGTATAGCAAGAACACAACTGACCAATGCAAGGTATAAGGAAAAATATAAAGATCTGTTTTATTCATCTTCAAGGTGGGATAGAAGGAGTTTATCTTGTATTTGACTTCAGCTTTGGAATCAGCTCATTCATTTACATATTTTAGCTGTCTAAATAGAAAGCTAGAACATAAGCAGAACAGAATTTTCTCTACAAATCCTAGAAATAAAAGAAATAATGCTGAGGTGCCTGGGTGGCTCAATCAGTTAAGCGTCTGACTTAGGCTAAAGTCATGATCTAATGGTTTGTGAGTTCGAGCCCCTCTCCCAGCTCTGTGCCAACAGCTCAGAGCCGGAGCCTGCTTTGCATTCTGTATCTCCCTTTCTCTCTGTCCCTCCCCCACTTGCTCTCTCTCTCAAAAATAAATAATAAAAAATGAAATAATGTTGAAATTTTGGCATTCAAGTAAATCATAACGTGGTGATCAGTTGACCAAGGAACACAACTTAAATATGAACAACTCTAAAAATAAGTGTAACATTTTAAGTGCTATTATAAAGAATTCTATCCAAATTGATATTTTTCAATAATATAGAATTGTTTTTATTCCCTTACAGATACTTAAACTCTTTTCTGAATTAAAAAAAATGTATTCTAGTTTATAATAAAAATGTGAGTTTAGATATGAGTTTTCTCATGAGATATTACAAAATGCATTAGAGAAAGAAAAACACAGAACAATATATTTATAAATCATATAATGTACAACCAAGTACCCTTAATCTAATTTATAATCCATAATAGAGACTGTAATTTTCTACAGTAGGAGAAAAATTACTTACATTTGTTTACAAATAGTACTTCGAAGCGTTCTGTATTTAACTAAATGTTCAATGACAAATCTGATTGCCCTGATTGCATCTTCAGAATCTGATAGAAGACACAGGGTCAGGGGAACCATTTACCATACTGATAGCGAAATGTGGGACTGATGTGGCTTTAGCCTGGGATCTTTTATCTAAAAATGCTTAGTTTCTGGTAGCATCAGCAATGCTGCTTTATTATCTTTCAGAATTATTGCAAATGCCCCTGAAAGTGCAGTATCCCATTGAGTACTGAATTTAAAAAGGGAGTTTCAAGCCATTTCCTTCACTAGAATATAACTCTTCCCAAAGTGTCAATGTAAAAAATGTAATGCCTAAGTAAATTTATAACTCTAAATTTTTTTGTAACAGAACATGCTTACATAGGTGTACCAAGGAAGAGAGAGAAAAATACATTAGATTTAAATGTAAAGCCTTTCAATATCAACACTGTTTATAAATAATACCCGAAGTCATATATCTGGGATGTGGAAAGGGGAAAGATTAGACCAATCTTTTACCATTTTCCTGACTTTTGTTGGACCTTGTAGATTCTGTTTATAATCTGGTGTCATTTCCAATTTCAGTCAAATTATCCAGTTAGCAATTCACTTTAGAAAGTGACAAAATTACAAGGACAGAGAGATTGAATGAAATGGACTGATGAGGCAACATTTGAAAAAGGCAGGACAGAAAGGATGAAAGGCAAGTATCAGACACCAAGTTATCTTTGTGATCCAGAGGCACAGCAGAGAGATATGTGTCCCTGATAAACCCTTCAGAATGAGAAGTTTGGTTCATGGTTAAAGCAAGTTCAACAGCCCAACCTTATATTATTTATTATCTCACTAACAGAAAAGACAATAATAATATTTGTTTACCTCCTGCAATGTTATTTTATTATCTTTTTCTTTCTTGTAGTATCTTTTGCTTATGAATTTTGTTTCTTACCTTATTCTTTCATTTTTATACAAAGTTGTATGGACAAATATTTTCCCAAATGCTGCATTTCCCTTTTGTAGTAGTCATTCTGAATGTGCATAAATATTCTGACTTTATCCTCAGCACATGGTGGGACTATACCTCCCTGCTCTCTTGAAATTAGGTATAGCCATGTGACTTTCTTTGGCCAATGAAATATGGGCATAATGTATCAGTGTCACTTCTTGGGGGAATTTTAATAGCCAGAGACTGCTTTCCCATGTTATCATACCCTCTGCTACCAAAATTGTCAGGAGCAACTCCTACAGCCCAAGTAATGAGTTTGAAGACAGTGAGTAAGACAGCCTCCAGCTACCGTCCATCAACATGTTCAGAAGTAAGAGGGAAAAAGCCCTTTGTGGTTTTTAGATATTGAGATTTAGTGTTCTACTGTTATTGCAGCCTGGTACATAACACCCATGATAACTTCACTGATGCAATGAATCATAGAGATACATATTCATAAGTAGTAGAGAAATTCTAGTTTAAAGCATAAAGTTAGGATTCATATTACTAGACACAAATACAGCAAACATCACTGCATTGTCTTAGTTTATTCTAAATTAGCCCAGTGTTAAAATTGAATATTTTTCAAATCTCCTTAGAGAAATAATACTTGTTGAAATTAACTTCTTTGTATAGTATTATGAAACTTTGGCAATTATATTTTCTATTCCTCATGACTAGGGTAATAAGAACAAAAGAAGATGGAAAATAGGTGGAACACATCTTTCTTTATTTGAAACCATTCAACTCATTTTGAGATTGATTAAATGGCATAATTAAGTTTAAAGATAAGATGACACAAAATTTCCAAATTTATGGTTATGGTACAATTTTAAGCTGAATACAAAATAATACACTTGGGGGAGGAGTGTGCCCTTATGGTAGGTAATTTACTAACACCTCCACCTAATGATACTTTGAAAAGTTAAGAGCATTTCAATGATCAAGTAATATATCTATTTCAAAGAGAAGACAATCAAAACAACATTGGAACAGAATTTTTTGATTACTTCCATGTTAGTCATTATAGAATAACACAGAGAACTGTATTCCTTATTTAATGTGATTTAAGTCTTTTATTGCAGTCAAATCTGATCCTCTCTCCAGTACCATCCAAAAGATCTTTCTGTGATTAGAGTGATGTTCTATATCTGTGCTGTGCAATAATGTAGCTACTGTTAAGCAGTTGGAATGTGGTTACTGCTACAGAAGAACTGAGGTTTTAATTTATTTCATTTTAATTAATTTATATTGCTAGTGGTAACCATGTCAACAGTGGAACCTGAAACTAGAGATGGGTCTTCAAGGTCACAAATACAAATTTGAAAAGTACTAGCACCAAAATCTTAGCGTTCAGAGCCTCAGCACTGTCTAAAGTTTAGTAAAGGGTATGGAAGGGCACAATTGAAGGAACTTTTGTCATTGGAGAAGTATTATATTGTAAATAACAATACTAAATTTCTTTTGCTTCCTGCAGTTGTTTAGGGTACAGAATTTATTTTTTTAAATTTTTAATGTCGTATTTATTTCTGAGAGAAAGAGAGAGAGAGAGAGAGAGACAACGTGAGCATGGAAGGGTCAGAGAGAGAGGGAGATACAGAACCTGAAGCAGGCTCTAGGCTCTGAGCTAGCTGTCAGCACAGAACTCGACGGGGGGGCTTGCACTCAGGAACCCTGAGATAATGACCTGAGCCGAAGTTGGACACTTAACCGACTGAGCCACCCAGGCGCCCCTGGGTACAGAATTTAAACTGTGAGCATAATTTTCCCCATTTCTTTTTAATTCAGATAGGCCACGTTCCTGTCAAGAAACAGACTTCCACAGTCCTTAATACATTCTTTTTCAAAGATAACATTATAAATGTTTCAAATTACTTTTACATTTACTTCAAATAAAAACTATATTGGTTCCCTAGATTTTGTTTCTACCCAAGTTCAAGAGTCTTCATTTACAGGGGTGCCTGGGTGGCTTAGTCGGTTAAGCATCCGACTTTCGCTTAGGTCATGATCTCGCGGTTCGTGGGTTCGAGCCCCGCGTCGGGCTCTGTGCTGACTGCCAGCTCAGAGCCTGGAGCCTATTTCAGAGTCTGTGACTCCCTCTCTCTCTGACCCTCCCCTGCTCACGCTGCCTCTTTCTCTCTCCTAGAAATAAATAAAACATTAAAAAAAAAAAAAAGAAATTTTAAAAGAGTCTTCATTTACATAAAATTTAGATTTACTTATTTTTAATTTTTAGCATATGCATAGAATTGTGTTATCAACTAATGACGGTCACCTTAATAGACTTCTGAAACATTTGCCTACCTCCCAAATTTTCAAGTAGAGCCAATTGAGGTACAGCATGTACTTTTCAGTGTATCTTGGATCTGTCTTCATGATCTGTTTGAAACTGCCATCCATGTGAGTATCTACCCTATTTTTCCACTAAATGTTGAAGGATAGGTAAACGTGTTTGATATTTGGGTATGCACCCAAGGTTTTATATTTTAACAATTTAAATAAAACTACTAGGCTGTGGTTTATGACATCAGATCAAAAACAGATATTGTATTTGTGAGACAACTTCAAACTTTGGAACATAATATTCCTATAAAATTATTTTCTTGATTAAGTTCATTCTTGTGGGAAACTCACAGAAAGGTTTGGACAATTCATAATCATTAATACTAGGCCTGCAAGCTGTAGTTGATCTGGCACTGATACACATTTCCTGATATCAGTCTGTTTGCTTTATCTGTATTTGGATCACCTTTCAAAGTGTCTGTTTTATTAAATAGTCAAAATAGTTTGTGGCAGGGAAGCTTTTAAATATTTTCCTTAGTCACCATTGTAAAATAACTTGATGTTTTAAAAATTCTATCACATGTTAAAATTTTTATTTTATCTGTTTTCAATAGAATTTTGATTTGGTAAGTTATCACATTGATGGGAAACCATCAGTGATTTCCTTGCTGCCCTTTTTTTTTTTTTATTACTGCTTAGTGTGATGTGTAAAAAGTTCTTCATACTTGAGACTAACCTTACTTTCCAGCCCCCTGTTACAGCAGTTCCTTCCTTCTGGCCAGAATTTACTTATCAGTCCTTGAAAAATGTTCTGTCTCAACTATTTAGAGAAGTATACCTCTTCATCCATTTAGCAAATTTTCTCTCATCTTTCAAGACTAAGTTTGTATATCATCTAACCCATTCATTCAACAAAGAGATAATAAATATTTGCCTTGTGTGTCAGGCATTATGCTTAGTGCTTTATAGATTAATTTACTTAATCTTCACAACTGCTCTATGAAGTAGATGTTAATGTTACCATGGTTCGACGAACAAGGATAGATGACCACCACCCATTTTTTTCTGCTACCTTCCAAGAAGTCACAGCCACCAACCCTCCATTCTTACTGGCTGGGGAAACTCCATGGAAATTGTGTCTCTGTTATTTGATGAAATGAAAATTGTGTCTCTGTTATTGGATGACCCTGATGATTCAGCCTCTACTACCAGTCAGTTCCTTTAGAATCTCATCTCCAGCAGTGAAATCTCAAAGTAGGGCTAAATGAATATCATAGACTACTATAGATTTAGAGTAAGAAAGAAAGCTCTGATTAATGTGACACAGTCTTGTTTTCATCCTAAAAACCCCAGGTGAAGTCTAAGTCAGTTTACCAGCAAAATGGCTTTGGTTACTGTCATGCTTTTCCTACACACCAGTTACAAGCTGTCTTGTCATTTTACTCCAATTAACTATTAGGGATAATTAAGGAGTAAGGTTTTCATATTTTGCTCATATCACAATCAGTGACAGAAAACATTTATTGACTACTAAATGTGCAAAAGCATCTGCAATTATATGTTACTTATTATATATATATTGTTTGTATTATATATAATACATATTTTACACACATACACACACACAGACACATACATACATACATACATACATACATACATACATACAATGTGATTTGTGATTGAATAACAAGAGATCAGAAGCCTGGAGAGACTACTGTTTTGGGAGAAGTTGGGAAATATGTTTGAAACATGTTATTTCTGGATTGCTATAGCATATCTAACAAAAGGTGATGTCCAGAAAATTTGACAACAACAACAACAGCAATAACAACAACAACAAAAACAGAAACACTGGGGCCAGAGAAGTAGGATGCTCTGTCTTGTTTCTTTTCCTCAATATGCCAAGAAACTGTAAAATGTCACCTTTATACCAATAAAGTTTTGGTAAAAGAGCAAAATTTCAGTGTTATCATATGATTTTTAAATCGTATAATTTCAGTGACACTTGAGAGATTGTTCTTTTTCTTTATAAATGATTTAAAACTATTGTTTACGGACGCCTGGGTGGCTCAGTCAGTTAAGCGTCCAACTTCGGCTCAGGTCATGATCTCACGGTTGGTGGGTTCGAGCTCCGCGTCGGGCTCTGTGCTGACAGCTAGATCAGAGCCTGGAGCCTGCTTCTGATTCAGTGTCTCCCTCTCTCTCTGACCCTCCCTGCTTACGCTGTCACTCTCTCTGAGAAATAAATAAAACATTTTAAAATGATAATAAAATAAAACTATTGTTTCAATGGAAAACTGGACATTGTGTTTCTTTTTTCTTTTCTTTTTTTTTAAAATTTATTTCTGAGAGAGAGACAGACAGTGTAAACAGGGGAGGGTCAGAGAGAGAGGGAGACACAGAATCTGAAGCACGTTCCAGGCTCTGAGCTGGCTGTCAGCACAGAGCTAGACGCGGGGCTCGAACCCATGAACCGTGAGATCATGACCTGAGCTGAAGTCGGGTGCTTAACCGACTGAGCCACCCAGGCGTCCCTGGACATTGTTATAAAATGATATTATGATGTAGTTTTTTTTTCTTTTTGAGCCACAGAAGCCAAAGAATCTACTCATATGTGGATCAGTGAGGTTTGCATGGAGAAAACTCTCGTTCTTCATTCTACATTCACATATTATCTTAAGCCATTCATATGAAAAATTCAGGCCAATGGCCACAAGAGAGATGGAGGAGAGAATGTGTTGGATGGATCTGTCTGAAGCCATTACCACTTTTGAAATAGAACAACCTCTGCCTGATTTTCCATTCTTCCACTGCCCTAAGATAGTCTCTCAGCCAGTGTAACAATAAAACTTCCTGGCATTTGCCCAAGCTTGGACTCCATTCATGCATTGTTCTTATATCAAAAAGTCACATATGGGATACATCAGTACCAGTAAGCAGAGGAAGCAGTGTAAGAGCATCAGTCCCCCTCACTGATGTGTCAGCAGAATTCATTCATAACTCATTCAGCCAACAACAGTTTTATATAAAATAGAAAGCACATTTTAAGTTTTACCTTGCTGGAGAGCCACTAAAGTTATCAATGAACCATTTAAACAAAAAGAAGTCACCCCTATATTTATGATATATAATTACAACTTGTAAAATACCCCATGAAATGTGGGAGATTTTCTATCAAATAAAAAAGTAAATATAATGGTTATAATTTAGACTTGGAAGAGTGCAAAGATACATAATATATTCAGGTATCACTGGTTACTAGTATAAATACCAAAGCGAATTTTAAAAATATATATGAACTCAGTTAACAGAAAGAATAAATTTTTTTCCTGGGCATGAACAAAAATACCCTTGGGAGCCAAGTAGAAAATATAACTGCCTATTATAAGTTTACTTTTCTCTTTATAATAGTAAAATAGTATGCTTTCTGTATATATACTTATTTTTGTATATTTTTGTATAGTGTACTTATGTTTGTCATTATTCTTGACAAATCTCATCTTTGGGAGGCAAGTCCTACATTATTTTAGATGTGGATCTTACACATTTCTTCTGGTAAGTTTGAATTGCTGATAGAAAGCGAAATATAAGATTTAAGGTAACTTTAAAGAGAAAGCATTGACATATAGCAAAGCAAATGGATAACAGCTTCCAAGAAGCTCTTTGGGGACAACTGAACAAATTGAATTGCCTGCCTTGAAAGCACATCACAAGTGGCAGGCAGGTGAGGAAATTCTGTTTCCTTGACTTTTTTCTAGTCAGTAAATGTGTCCATCAAAGTCACAACACTACTTAGTTGGCTGAGCTTGTATTCAGAGGGAAAAACGTCAGAGCGTTCTGAGTAAGCATATACTTGTTTTCTCTTGGCAGATGAATTTCTATCTTGTTTTTTCTTAAGAGATTTTATACAAGAGCATAGTATACCCATTAGAATTATTATGCACCAGTACTAAGCATTTTGGGAGTGAGCATTCAGAACCTGGTTTCTAGTAAGTCCTGATCTGACATGAGCCCCAATTTGCTTTTTGACCTTGAATAAGTCACTTTCTCAAACATCCATTGATTATCGTGCAAAGTGAAGGAGATAAATAATGCTATTTCCAGCTGCCAAGTGTTATGATTCTACTGTCTTATTTCTATCATAGAGTTCTTCTATGAGAAGAAAAATACTGAAATACAAAACCTATGAAATTCCCTAACCTAATATTATCTATCTCAAAACAGTGTTTCTGACAGGATTACATGAATTAATATGTCTAAAACATCTAGCACATAACATATACTCAACAAATATTAATCTCTTTTCCCCAATATCTCATTCTAGTAAAATATCTATCATCTGAAAAGATCTTTATGCCAGGTCTAATAACTGCCCCTATGATTGCTAATGTTGAGATAGTAGGATTTATGAGTACTCAGAGTCTAAAATTATAATTGAAAAAGCAGTTCACTAACTTTTGCAGGACAATTTTTGTGAAGAATGGTATTCTGTTTCAACATACTAAGTGTTATATTGCATCTATACTTTAGTTATTCAAGAAATGAATATTATTCAGTTGGAGAAGCGAGTGAATGAGTTGATTGAATAGACTGTCTCTCCATTCAAACATTAATGGATAATGTATCTCAAGCTGTGGGTCTCATTAGACTACATTTGAACACCTGACTCTTGTTACTAGATCAAAATGGATTCTCTCCTTGATGAGTTTATAGGCAGAGACCCCACCAGGTGGAGTTGCCTCACAAGTCATCTTTATTTGCACAAATAAGGAGATCATAGCAAATAATATCCAAAGCCAGGACTCCAGGAACAGTGGTAAGCAGTTCCTTTTATTTGGGCCTGGGATGAATATTCAGAGGGGCATTTTAACATCATAATAAAGCTAAGGTTACCATCAGACACTTTCTGATTCATCTACACAGGCTTCATCCTTAAGTGTTTCTTTTTTCTGTTCCAGCAACTTGTTAGTTAGTTTCTAAAAGATAAAAGTGACAGTTAGGCAGAAGCTTCTAAAAATCTCCAGAGGTACCTGGGTGGCTTAGTTAGTTAAGCGTCCGACTTCGGGTCAGGTCATGATCTCACGGTTTGTGCATTCAAACTCTTCAAGGGGAGCTTGCTGCTGTCAGTGGAGAGCCCACTTCAGATCCTCAGTCTCCCCCTCTCTCTGCCCCTCCTCCCACTCATGCTCTCTCAAAAATAAATAAAACAGTTAAAAAAATAAAATAAAAGTCTCCTGAGTTCAGAAGATCAGTCCTGAGTTCAGGGAGCCAATCCTGAGCATAAGGGGTTGAGTCTTCCCAGTGATACTCTCTGTGATACAGACTTGATCTCTGTAACAAAATCCCATTGTGCAATCAATGTGAACTGGAAAAATTTTCCTATTTGAACCTCAGGGTTTTTTCCCCACCCATATAATGGGCATAATATACTTTATAGATGTTTGTCTAAGTTGAAGATAGTATCTAATGAGTCAAAGCCATGATATAAAATAATACGGTAACTACCTTTAAGTTTTGTATTACTTTTGAGAATATCATGTGCTTTTCAAAATAACTCCTTTAAATTTACTTATATAATAATATCTCCAAATATAGGCTTTGGGGGATTGCAGGAGATTCCCTCACTACCACTGGACTAGACTGCTATTTACCAGAGCAAAAGGAAGGTTGCTGACCTCTACTATGATTCTGAATTTCTTGTGATCAATACAAAACAAAGATGGGAAAGGCTATAAAAGCAGATATAAAGACAGCACTGCTTATTTAGACTATAATATCTTTTAACCATGCCTATCTGTTATTATATGGTGATGGACATATGGAAATGCTATTGATATAAAATGCAAATGACTCTTTGAGTCAATAATAAATTACAGGGCACAAACTATTCAATAACAGGGAATTGATTTGAAACCAGGCAGCATTTTAGACTTATCTATTCTCTTCAGCTGTGCTGAGTTAATGGGGATTTGTAATTGTTTTGAATTTTAACTAATACATCTTTTTCATTTGGAAACTGATTTTATATGTGTCATATTTTATAGTTTCCGAAATTACCTGAGCATTCAAAGGTTGACAGAATTGACCATAATCAAAGGCTTTAGAAAACAGTACATCATTTTAATGGGTAGAATGTGTTTCTCTCTTCAAGAATATCCATCTTGTCTTTAAATATTTCTTATGTATAATTGCTAAGAACTTCTATTTTAAAATTGTAAAATGGACACGGAAATAGCTTTTAGTAACTAAAAAACATTATCCACATATACTATTTATATTTTTTCCAATTACATTGTTTGCTTAGGGAGAAGTTGAAAACCTGTGGCTAGCATTTTAAATTTCTATTTCATACATCATAGAGATGTTCTACATTAACCACAGCAGAGTGTGAGCTTTTAGTTTCCTTTTTAAAAGACTGTTAAAATGAAAAAAAGTTTCGATACTTTCTCTGAATCTCACTCACCAAGTAACAGGGAATCTTTTATGAAAAACAAGAAACACAGGAATATTCTCTGAAGAGAATGTTCTAAAGTATTATTTGGCTTGGTTTGGAACTGCCCAGTAGCATAAACAGAGTATTACTCTACTCTCAGCTGAAAATGGGTTAAGTTAGAAACACATATTACTACAGCAAAAGAAAATAGATCCATTTGTCCATGATTATTCATTTACATTTCTCCTTGGGGGTCCCTAAGAAGCAAATACTATGCAAACAGCTGCAAGATTATTGTTATGCTCTTGTTGCTATTTGGTGATTGCCATTTACATGTAAATTACTACTGGAAAAGTACAACTTCTCTTCACTAGTAACCAGACAACAGAACAATTCTTAGTAAGCTGTCCAGGATTGATTACTCAAAACTTCTTCCTTAAAGATTCATTTTTTTAGAGTATTTTTCACTTTTGCATTTCCTAAAAAAAATTTTTAAGCAATTTTGGAGTGCATAAGAGAACAATCTCATCCTGATTCTGAGGCAGTGTTTATGTAATAAATATTTTAAATGTTTTTTAAATTTTATGTTAAAATTTTTAAATGTTATGTTTATTTTTGAGAGAGAGACAGAGTGTGAATGGGGGAGGGGCAGAGAGAGAGAGAGGGAGACACAGAATCAGATGCAGGCTCCAGGCTCTGAGCTCTCAACACACAGCCTGATGCAGGGCTTCAACCCATGAACAGTGAGATCATGAACTGAGTTGAAGTTGGATGCTTAACAAACTGAGCCATCCAGCCTCCCCCCCATTTTTTTTTTTAAGAGAGAGAGAATGCAAGGTGGGTGGAGGGGCAGAGGGAGAGAGAGAGAATCTTAAGCAAGCTCCATGCTCAGCACAGAGCCCATCATGGGGCTCTTTCCTATGACCCTGAGATTATGACCGGAACCTAAATCAAGAGCTGACTGAACCACCCAGACTCCCCTATAACAAACAATTTTAGAAAAATATGTGGAAAAATATTTAAGAATAAAGTTCTTGGTGTGAGAATTAATTTTACAAAATGGAAAGGAAAAGAAAACCATAAAGCTAGAGAAATCACTTAAAGACACTTGAGAAGAGATCAAGGATGAAACTGATTTATTTCCAAATTTTATCTCTGGATCCTCTGTACCTTTAAAGTGTTTATGCCTAAAGATTATCATGAGTATAGCCATCATTAAACTGCCATGAGCTAGGCAAAGACAATTTTAAAAGAATTCTGCATATTAGTGTTAAGTAATACTTTGACACAATTTTTACAAAACGTAAGCATTTTTATTTAAAGATATGAATATTGATATGTTTACAACTGGAGCGTACTCTATTTCAGTTTTGCATGTTTTATACTTAACATTATACTAAAGGTCATTTTCCATATTAATTTATAACCACAGTAAAATTTTAGTGACTGTATTAATGTCTCCTTTCATGCCTGTACTGTTACATATTTAAGCCATTCTCTTTAATAAGTGTGCATTATTTTTTCATTTATTCACTAGTTAGGCCATTGTAAGATAGAAATACTTAAGCATACAACTTTGCCTTATATGTTCAACTATTTCCCTAGAATCAGAACTTCTCCATCAAACAATATGTGTGTGATTTAGGGTTTTTATATGTATTGACAAGTTGCTCTGAAGGGAAGTTGATCAAATTTATACCACGGTGATAAGTATAAGAGAATATCAATTAGTTTATTTGATGCCATTTAAACTGATCAAAGTGTCAACAGTAAACTTAAATTGTGACTCCTTTCTTCCTCCAAGTTCATGCTTCAGATGGTTTTATTCAATCCAAAGAGGTTCAGGTCATACCAGTATAGTCAAGAAAAGAGGGGAAGTGGAAGACACATGATTCCACAGGAAAATCATAACCCATTTAATCCAGTATCAATATGGCTTTTCAGTACTTTCATGCCTATGATTATAAACCATAGATTTGGGAGGAAGAGAAAATATGAACTTAAGAACACTTGAAATGTACAAGCCAAAGTTTATTTTATAGGTTTTGTAGACTTGGGTGATTTGCTATTGGTTTGGATATGGAGTGGGGGAGAAATAAAGTGCATTTTTTCAGAAATATAAACTTTATTCCAAGGAAGTAGTTTAAGAACCAAGACATCACATAAACAGCTTACCAGAAATACATTCTTACATGTTTTTGATTCTTATACCCACCTTTCTCTTTATTTTAATATTTCTGAAATGGAGTATCTCCTCCCACCCATCCTGCCCTGAACATCCTATGACAGAATAGAATATTTGCTTAAATGAGACTACTGTTGCTTAAGTAGCTCTTTTTTCCACCACACCCAACCTTAATATTAGACAAGGGATGAGTAAGGCAGAGATGTAGTCACAGCTTGGGATATTTTGCTTTCCCTTCCTTTCTTTACATATTTGCCCACCTTCCTAGTGCTGAGTTGTCTGTGTCAAAAGACTGTTTCACAGATACAAGGTGCTATTTCACTGAGCAAATCTGAGAGTCAAAAGAAGGGAGATACCTCATGTTACAGTATGTATAGCACTACATATAGTATAGGAGAAATACATGCAGTATATGAATTTTTATGTCAATAGTGTCAATAGACACTAAATAAAAATGTTTTCTATTTGGTCACTTTTTTTTAAAGCTAATGTGCTCTTATTTGTTACTCAATACACAACCAGTTAATACACCCCTGGAAGCTGAGAATCTACTGTGGTATTCATGAATATCTTTTACAAGACCCATCCCTTAATTTAGCTTCTAGCATATTTGAAAACTAACAGTAAAATGTACAACTCTTGCCTTGGGTTGTCTTTTCCTGAGAGTGTTCTCATCTTTGGTTCATATTTCAGAAGTTTGATAGAAACAACTACTAGGCTTTAGAGTTTGTGAAATAATGTAAATAAATCAGTCCATCATAATTTCTACCCTTTAAACATGAAATGTTTTGCCAATAAGTTTTTCTATTACTGTTAGATGAAAACCAGCACTTCTTTTTACATCTGTATATATCTAGCCCTAATATTTCATGCAGAAAGAAGAATCAAATTCATAAATAATACATCTTAACCTCCTAGGTGGAATAAATATGAATATAATGACTTATGATGCTAATAACAAATGTGACATAATGTAAAACACCTTAATGTCAAACACCTTGGATGTCATTTAACTGATTAAAGTGCCAGTAGTTCATTTAAATGTTGAAATTAACCATCGTTGTTAATTTAAAAATTCTTTTCTAAAATCTTTGTTTTACTATTAGTCAAATTCCTAAAACAAATGGAGATCATTTTTGCACTCTAACCCAGAATAAAAAGTGGAAATAAATTGTGTGACTCAAGATGCTTTGAGGGACAGAAAAGATGTCTAAACAAAGAAAGGATGGGGTGCCTGGGTGGCTCAGTCGGTTAAGTGTCCGATTTTGGCTCAGGTCATGATCTCGCGGTTCAGGTTTGTGGGTTCGAGCCCCACGTCGGGCTCTGTGCTGACAGCCAGCTCAGAGCCTGGAGTTGTTTCAGATTCTGTATCTCCCTCTCTCTCTGACCCTCTCCTGCTCACACTCTCTCTCTCTCTCTCTCTCTCTCTTTCTCAGAAATAAATAAAACATTAAAAAAAATTTTTTAAGACAGAGAAAGATGTCCATCTTTAAGAGCATCAATACTCAACGTAAATAACAATGAGTGATTAACAGGCATTTAAAGAGATTCATTGGATTGTAAACTGATTAGAAAAGTATCTCTAAGTAAAACTGAGTTAATCAATATTTATTATCACTTACTAACATTATGATGGTGTTTAAATTATTTGCTATAATGACATATGACAGAAAAAAATTTAGGTCTGGAAATTACTATGTCATCACCAGCTTAATTTGAATCAGCAGTGAAGAGTTATTAAATAATAAAGAGAGATGTCTTTAAGACAGCAAATAAGGCAAATATACTGCTGTGATCTGAACGTTTGTGTTTCTTCAAAATTCGTATTTTGAAAGTGTAATGGCCAAGGTAATAGTATTAAGATCTGGGACCTCTGGAAAGTGACTGGGTCATGAGGGCAGAGCATTCATTAGTGCCCTTGTAGGAGTCCTCAGAGGGCTCTCAAAGCTTCTTTCTGCCACATGAGGATACAGTGAGAATTATGCAGTCCAGAAAAGGGCTTTCATCTGAAAAGGTTGGGACCCTGTTCTTGGACTTCCAGTCACCGGAACTGTGAGAAATAAATTTCTCTTGTTTATAAACCACATAGTCTGTGGTATTTCATTATAGTGGCCCAAATGTACTAAGACATAAACCAAAAGTCCATTCCCCTCTTTATAATAACAGCCAATATTTATTGAGTATTATCATGTACTAGGTACTATGCTGAGTACTTTATGTACAATATCTTGTTTAATACTCTCAGGAATCCCCTGAAATCAGTGCTATAACTGTCCCCATATTGAAGATGGAAAACCTAACGCTCAAAATTGTTTAAAAAAGCTTGTTTAAAATCATACATGAAACAAATGATAGAGGTAGGATTTAAGCCCAGATTTTCTGACTATATAGCCCATACTCTTGAAACTTGGACATCTAAAAATTGGTGAAGGCAGAATTAACATCCTTCTTTTCTATTATATTGGAAATATCCATTTTTTTTTCTATAGCTAAGAGCCATTTTATATAAACTAAATACAAGGGCAAAAGCTTGTAAATATATGTCAAGAAAATGATTATAGAACCTGGCAGAGAAGTCAGAAAACAGAAAGGTAAATAGCATGAAATTAAAAAGTATAAAAGAAATAAAGTTGAGAGGGAAGGGTAGACTACAGAAAACTTTTAAAGAAATATCTGACAAGAGCCAGTTCAGAAAGACTGCTGGCTCTGAAACCTGGGATGAAAAGGAGTTAATTTGAGTTCATTAGTACAGTATACTGTACTGTGGTTTATAGTCTAAATGCAACAATAGTACTTGTAGAAAGGACCTGTAATCCTCACTTTCCAATAGTGCTGAAAGAAATAGCAAAATGAAAGTAGAATGTGATTGAAACAGGATGAGATCGTGTAAAGAAACCCATGTTTAAGGGACCCAGACAGGAGACGTGTCAGGGTTAAGCAATGGCACTACTCTAATAAGCTGCTCACTTGAATACTACAGTTTATAAGTGAAGATTCTTCACATGCCAATAAATAGGCTTTTATATTGTAGACCAGTGGTTGTGGAACTTCGTTGCACACAGGAAGCATCTGGAGGACTTTGTAAAATACAGATTTCTGGGCCCCACTCACAGAGTTCTGATTCTGTAGATCTGGGGTGGGATCAAAGAATTTACATCTCTAACAGATTTCTAGATGGTTACTAATGTTGCAGTGCCTGGGACAGCACTGCTCTGTTAAACAGTCAGTCAAGTGCTGGCTGCCACTGCTGAGACTTGAAGACAAGATATGATTGAGAGTAAGAAGGGAAATGCTTACAGTCCTTCCCTGAAAGGAAGTCTAGTTTTCTGCCTGGAAATCCTTTAGGTTTCATCATACTTTGGTATGTTATTTTGCTGGGAAGATAAAGTTGTCATCATTACATGAGTGGTTAGTTATATGATTGTATAACAGGACAGATCTGTGTTAGACATGGCAGGAGTTTCAGCCCCCGGAAAAACTCCCGTGAGTTGTTAAGATCAATATGCATAATTTGTTTTTCTAAAATATTTTACCTGAATTTCTACCTGGAGTCAAAAAAGTGGTAAGCTAGATGAATCTTACTGGTTCACAGACTTTATTAGGATAGGAATAATGGCCATGCTCAGTCCTAGGCTTTCTTCTCTTATGTCCTCTCTGCTTGTGATCTCTATTGCATCAATTATCATCTATGGATCAGTAACTCAAAATTTGTATCTCCAGTCTAAACATGTACTCTGAGCTTTACACCTATATATCTGACTGCCTGTTCAATATCTGCATGTGGCTTATTGTCTCACTTTAACAAACTCAAACCTAAACTCACAATTTCAACTTAATTCCTAAACTGACTCGTAACATTCTTGCTATCTTAGAACACAAAATCACCATATTTGCCATATGTTTAAAGTCAGTATTTATACATCCATCCTTATGTTTTACCACATCCAATCAATCAGTAGTAAGCCCAGTTTATTCTTCTTATAGATTTTTCATGATTGTAATAAGAATATAAGAAGAAGCAAGAAAATACCCCCAGAGATAACTTGGTCCTAATCCCTGAAATCTATGGGTATATTACCTTACATGGCAAACAGCTGCAGATAAGAATGAGACTGCTATTCAGCTGACCTTACATTAAGGAAGATTTCCCTAGATTATCTTTGTAGAGCTCAGTATAATCACAAGTCCTTAAAAGTAGAAGACAGAGACAGAATACGAATTAGAGGACGTTGTGACTTCAGGAGGAAGGCACAGAAAGATACAACTTCGCTAGCATTCAAAAAAGAGGAAGGGAGCCTGAAGCTAAGGAGTATGGGTAACCTCTAGAAGCTTTAAAAGGCAAAGAAGCTATAATGGCATATGTACCTTCCTGCCTCAGAGAAATATTTTATGTGTTTTCCCCACTTTCTGGAACACTTTCTTTCCACTGCCACTCCTAACCCACCCTGGTTTACCCAGCCAACTCTTTTGGCTACCAGATCTAAGGTAAAATAGAACTTGCCTAAGGAAAAATTCTCTGAATTTACATCCAGACTGGATAACCCTCTCATTATGCACTTCATTAGGAATGTCTAACTACCCATTGTACCACTTGGTACAATTTGAATTAATTCATATTTGTGGAACAATTTAAGACTTACATTCTCTCCGGTAGATTATGAGCAACAGGGAATCTGAAGCAAGGGAATATGTCTTCCTTTTTTCCTAGTAATATGCACAGTACCTGGTATAGAATAGGTTCTGAGAAAACATCTGTGAATGAGCAAATAACTAAATAAATGTATGGATGGATGGATAGGTACAAAATTATGTTAATGGGGAGTCATGCAATTCTAAAGTGGCTAAACCTCTGCGGGATGGTCTCTTTCTATTTACAGCTAGAAATTTGAAAAAAGACTTGCAAGATGTATTTTCAATGTAAATTTTTCTTAATCCTGACCAAAAGACCAGTAAAAATCCCAATACATGAGAGTCATTTGTCATTCTATGACCATTTTTCAATGCTTCCATTTTTATACTTATACACAGACATTCATCAAATCAAAATTCTTTTGAAGATTGAGCAGAAAAATTGCAATCAGAGATAAAACTGCAGTTGCTTCGAAGTGTTACTAAGGCCCATTTTCATCAGGTCTTCCAAAGAGTGACATAATATATAGCTGTCTGAGCATGAATATTTTCTGATTTTCTTGGGAGCTACAAAAGTTCTTTTGATCCCTCTATATATTATATTTAAGTTTATCAGTGAAAAATCTCCCCCCTAATTAAACAGTTCAAAACCATGAAGCTGCAAATCACAGATTATCAAAGTACTGAAGAAAATATTGCAATTCAGATCCATATCTTTTTCATAATTTTATATGACACCTTCAATTAGGTTGTAAAAAAGAGAATCTTAAATTCCTCTCTGAAATTTAAATATGTATGTATATATCTATATAATTAATATTATATATATATTATATATTTAATATTGGTACAGCCGATTAGTACAACTTTCCAAAATAAGAATCCAGATGGTAATCATGAATTGAAAATATATTCTAGTTTTCACCGATGTAGTTCCATTGGTTCTAACCAGTGTAAAAGATAAAAGATATACATAAATGGAATAAGTAAGTAGGTAGCCTTTCTTCCTCCTCCACCTCCTCCTCCAAATTCCCTCCTCCCCTTCTTCTCTCTCTCCATCTGCTTCCCCTTCCCCTCCCCTTTCCCTTCTCCTTCTCCTCCTCCTCCTCCTCCTCTTTCTTCTAACTAAGAACAGGATAGCCTAAGGGGGAGCACTCTCAAATTCAAATTTATTATGTTAAGTAACTTTTAATTTATCCTAAGGACAATAGTGAGATAATTAAGCACAGGAGTCATCTCCCTGATCTTATGTAGAGTTCAGAAATTTTACCAAGGTTGTGTGGGATGAGTTGCAAAGAAGCAAGAGGGGCTACAGAACCACTAATTAAAAGGCTATGTTAGTACTTCAGGTGAATAAAGATATGGACTAGAGGGTTTGTGGTAGAGAAAGAATAAAAGAAAAATTTGAGGTTTACCTTGGAGGTTAACACAGTATGGCTTGATATAGATTCAAAATAAAGTGTGATGGATTGAGCAATTGTGTAGAGAGTGTGGCCTTTGCTGAGACATGGACAGGGGGCAAGGAGTGACTTTGGGAAGAGGTGAGGAGGAAGATCATTGGTTGTTTTGGGCATGTTAAGGATAAGATATTTGTAAGTTATCTAAATGTTAGTGGGCAAACAAGACAAAAAGATGGGGCTAGACTCTGACAATAGACAGCAGCTGAAGCAAAGCAGGTAGAAGAGAATGTCTCAAGAGTGTATAGATGAGAAAGGAATAAACTCATAAGCTCAAAAAAAGAAACAGAAAAAGAACGATCAAAGAAATTGGAGGAGAGAACAGAAGACTTGTTAAAAAGAAGGCCAGTGAAATTGTTTGGGAAATGGTAGAGTAGAAGGACCCTAAGTTTGCCTCATCCACAGATACAACTAAATAACACTTATATCAGAGGAATACCTAGAAAACGACCTGAAGACTGGCAGAACAAACTTCACAACTAAATGTAGAAAGGAAGCCACATCAAAGAAGACAGGAAGGGCCAAGATGCAGTCTGGAAGCAAAAAGGAATGTGGCCTTCCATGGTGTGGAGGGAGACAGCAGTTCAGAGAATGGCAAAAACCAGATATTGACTCTGGTAAGCCAATGAACAGGGAGGCTGAATTCCCATAACATTTGCTTTTGGAAGCAAACGGGGCTGAATTTCACAGGTTCTTACAGCCAGTAGGACCTAAAGCCTATAATTTTAAGAATTGGCAGGTTTAGTTCTGCAAGAGCAGGGAGGATGTCAAGAAGCAACGTCCTGGCCCTTACAGAGACAACACAACAAACAGCCAATGCAGATACAGCATAGTACCACCAGTCTGAAAAGCACAAGGGCAGATATGAGGGAGAGAGTGATTTGCTCATCTCAGAGCATCCCCCAGAGAGACAGAGATCACAGAGAGACCTCTCTAGGAACAAAGGAGCTGGTGGGTGACATTTCCCTCCCCTACCCCCTGCATAAACAACAGCCACCTGAGGGAACCAGTGCAGCACTGATACTTGATACTTAACTTGCTTAACAAAGTCCCCCAACCCTTCACACATCAGTGGATCACACCTCCCAGTCACTCTTACCTTACTCCCCAGACTGTAGGTCCCCTCCCCTAGATGACAAGCACAGACCCTGCCAAAAAAACCCATATCTCCTGACCTGTGCATTTTCCAGGACCTCAAATCCATCAGTAGCAGGGGTAGGTATTGTTTTGCAAGTAAACCACATCGCACCTTGTTAAAATGTGTCCCACTCTGTTAGGGACCTAACAGTGCCCATAATAGGTAAAGAGAGCTAATGTAGACAACTGACCTGAAAGAAAAAGAAGCCACGATTCAACAACAGTGCACATGCAACACATATATGAGATACTCCCTGAAGCTCCAGGCCCTGGGGAACAGGGAATACTGCACTGAAGGGCACTACAGGGCCCTTTCTTCACATAAGGCTATTATCATTAAGAACAAGAGAAGTAGCTGACTTTCTTAATACACAGAAGCAGACACAGAAAGTCAGACAAAATGAGAAGACAGAGAAATATCTCCCAGATGAAAGGATAAGACCAAACCACACCAAGAGGCTAAAGTGAAATGAATATAAGTAATATGCCTAGTAGAGAATTTAAGTAATGGTCATAAAGATACTTACTGGCCTTCAGAAAAGAGTGGAGGATATCAGTGAGACCCTTAACACAGAGATTAAAAAATAAGCAATCAGAGATCAAGAGCACAAAAATTAAATTAAAAAAACACTTGATGAAATAAATAGCAGGCTAGATGAAATAGAGGAAAAAATCAACAAGAGGAAGAATGAGTAATGGAAATAAAAAACTGAACACAGAAGAAGAAAGAAAATTGTGCAAATGGAGAATAGTATTAGAGAACTCAGTGACTGTAGCAAGCATAATAGCATTCACATTGTTGGGATCTCAGAAGAGAGAGAAAGAGGGCAGAAAATTTATTTCAAGAAATAATAGCTGAAACTTTCCCTAAACTGGAGAGAGAAAACAGATATCCAGATCTAGGTGGTACATAGATTCCAAAAAAAGAAAAAAAAAAAATTCAACCCAAGGTGGTACACACCAAGACACATAGAAATTAAAATGGCAAAAAGTAGTAATAAAGAAAAAAAATTTAAAGCAAACATAGAACAGAAGAAAGTTACATACAAGGGGTAACTTCATAAAGCTACCAGGAGATTTTTCAGCAGAAATATTATAGGACAAAAGGGAGTGGCATGATATATTCAAAGTTCTGAAAGTAAAAAAAATCTGCAGCCAAGAATATTCTATTCCTCAAGGCTATCGTTCAGAAAAAAAGGAGAGATAAATAATTTCTTAGACAAAAATTAAGAGACTTCATGAACACTAAACTAACTGTACAAAAAATATTAAAGGGAATTCATTGAATGAAAGAGATCATAAGTAAGAGAATGAAAAGTAAAAAACACAAAAGCAGTAAAAATTAATATTTCTATAAAAATCAGTCAGGGGCCTCCTAAAATAAAAGAATGTAAAATATGACATCATATACCTAAAATGTGGGAAGGAAAGTAGTAAAAAATGGATTTAAACTTAAGTGACCATCAACTTAATATAGAGTACTATATGCAGTTGTTATATACAAACTTAATGGTAACTACTAATAAAAAGCCAGAAATAGATATACAAAGAGAAAGAGAAAGGAATCCAAGGGAAGAAAGCCAAAAAATCATGAAAGAGAGCAAAAGAAGAAAGAATCAGAGAAAACCTATAGAAATGACCACAAAATAAGTGACAAAAATGGCAACAAATATATATCAACCAATAATTACTTTGAATGTGAGGGCACTAAATGCTCCAGTCAAAAGATATGGGCAGAGTGGACAAAACAAAAACAAAAACAAGACCCATTTATATGCTGTCTACAGGGGACTCATTTGGGACCTAAAGACAACAGATTGAAAGTGAGGAGATGGAGAAACATCAGTGATGCAAATGGATGTCAAAGGAAAGCCAGGGTACCAATACTTATATCAAACAAAATACTTTAAAACAAAGATTGTAATAACAGACAAATAAAGACAAATAAGGACAAATAATATTATATTATATAATACTATTATATATATGATATATTATATTACTATATAATAATAAAGGAGACAATCTAACAAGAGGATATAAGAATTGTAAATATTTATATACCCAACATAAAGCACCCAACTACATAAAACAGTTAATAACAAACATGAAGGAACTAATTGATAATAATACAATAATAGTAGATGGCTGTAACACACCATTTACATCAACGGACAGATCAATTAACAATAAACAGAAAAATTAATAATAAAGCAATTGCTTTGAATGACACACTGGGCCGGATGGATTTAACAGATTTATTGAGAACAGTCCAACCTAAAACAGCAGAATACACATTCTTTTCAAGTGCACTTGGAACATTCTCCAGAATAGATCATATGTTACTCAACAAATTTTTTTAAAAAATGAAGTCACACCAGGCATCTTTCCTGACTACAACACTATCAAATTAGAAATCAACCACCAGAAAAAGTGGACCAATTTCCTTCACCATACTCCAAAACTCAAAATAGATTAAAGACCTAAATGTGAGACCTAAAACCATAAAAATCCTGGAAGAGAACATAGGTAGTAATTTTTTCTAGCATTGGATATAGCAACATTTTCCTAGACATAACTCCTGAAGAAAGGGAAATAAAACCAAAATTATACTATTGAGACTACATCAAAATAAAAAGCTCCTGCACAGGGAAGGAAATAATAAAAAAAAAAAAACCTAAAAGCAACCTATGCAATAGGATAAGATATCTGCATGTGGCATAAAGGATAAAAGGTTAGTATCCAAAATGTATAAAACACTTATACAATTAAACACCCCAAAAACAAATAATATAATTAAAACAGGCAGAAGACATGAAGAGAATTCTCCAAAGACAAAAGAAGACATACAGTTGGCCAACGGACATATGAAAAGATGCTCAACATCATTCATTATCAACAAAATGCAAATCAAAACTACAATGGGATATCACCTCACACCTGTCAGAATGGCTACGATAAAAAACACAAGAAAAACCAGGTGTTGGCTAGGGTGTGGAGAAAAGGGAACCCTGCTGCACTGTTGATGGGAATGCAAACAGGTGCAGCCACTTTGGAAAACAGTATGAAGTTTCCTCAAAAATTTTTAAATAGAACTACGCTACCATCTAGTAATCGCACTACTGGGTACCTACCCAAAGAACACAAAAACACTATTTCAAATGGATACATGCACCCCTATATTTATTGCCACATTATTTACTAGCCAAATTATGGAAACATCCAGTGTCTATTGATAGATGAATGGATAAAGAAGACGTGTATATATATACACACACAATGGATTATTATATATTGAATATATGGATCTATATATACAATGGGTTATTATATATATATATATACACACAGTGGATATATATACAATGTATTATTATATATACAATGTATATATTCATATATATACATATAAATTCATATAGAGTCATATATGGATCTATATATACAATGTAGTTTACATATATATATATATACATGTGTATATATATACATATACAACGGATTATTATTCAGCCATAAAAAATAATTGAAATCTTGCCATTTATAACAACATGGATGGAGCTAGAGAGTATAATGTTAAGAGCAATAGGCCAGTCAGAGAAAGACAAATACCATATGATCTTACTTATATGTAGAATTTAAGAAACAAAACAAATGAGAAAGGAAAATAAAAAGAGAGAGAGGCCAAGAAACAGACTTTTAACTATAGAGAACAAACTAATGGTTACTAGAGGGGAAGCAGGAGAAATAGGGGATGAAAAAAAATAAAAAATGAAGAAAACCAATGAATGAGAATGCTTCAAGAAGCAAATATGCCATAACAGTGTGCTCAGTAATGGGGGTCTAAAAATCTAAAATTTACATTCCTGCTTTATAGTCCATATGGGTGAGGCTGGGGAAAGGGAGACACAGACTGAGATTATTCCAACACAATAGTGGTAACTGTCATAATTAAAGTACAAACAGTACAATGGTGATCTTAGAAGGAGCATCTAATTCAGCCTGGAAAGGTAATTAGACAGAGAGAAAGTGGAGGGCAATCCAAACAGAGGGACTAGTATGTACACAGACAGTGAGTTTAGAGAAATGATGATAATAATAGCTCAAGTTAATTTCTGACAGGAGGCCTGAGGCAGGAAGAACACTGAACATCTGAAGTTATTGAAGAAAGGAAAAAAGATATTATATGTCTTTTATATAAGTAAATTTGGCCTCCCTGAATATCCTAGTTGAGCCTGGTTGACATCACTGGATAACTTCACTCTAAATTAGACTGAAAGCTCTTTGAGCACCATAATCAATACATATTCAGCTTTCTAAAAACTCTGTAACCATGAGCTATTTACCTACCTTCTGGACATATTTCCATACCTTTAAAAATAACGCCCATTTCTATGGCCTGAATGTTTGTGTCTCTCCAAAATTCATATTTTGAAAACATAATTCCACAGATGATGGTATTAGGAGGTAAATCCTTCGGGAAGTGATTAGGTAATAAAAGTGGATCCCTCATGCATGGGATTAGTGCCCTTATAAAAGGCCAACTTTCTCCTTCTGCCATGTAAGGATACAAAAAGTCAGCAGTCTGAACATGGAGGATAGCCCTCACTAGCCGCTGATCAGGCTGGCACCTTGATCCTGGACTTCCAGCCTCCCAAACTGTAAGCAGTAAATTTCTACTATTTATAAGCCTGTGGTATGGTATTTTACCTATAAGCTATGGTAAGCCTAAGGCTATGGTATTTTGTTATAGCAGCCCAAATGGACTAAGATACCCACCTAATAGAATTATTGTGAGAATTAAATAAAAGTAGTAATAGATGTAATACACCTCATAAAGAGCCTGTCTGACACTTACTAAAGCACAGCATGTTGTAGGAGCTCATAGTGATGGGGGATGCGTTAACAGTGGGGACAATAGGAGTAGTACTTGTACTAACCGTTAAGGAAATAGAATGAGCTACTCTTGGCTATATATTGTTTTCTCCAAACATTTAGAGTTTTCAAGTTTTTTTGACATTCATAATTTATTTTTACATAGAGTTTTCATGGATTGGTCCATTATGCACATTCCTGTAATAAACTTGCCAGTGAACACATTTTAGCAATTTGGATGAATCATATATATCTTCTGAGAATACCATGAAACATTATGCTTAAATTTTGGATAAGCAATAAAATCCCCAAATGTTTCATATGCACTTTTTACAAATGAAATCAAGTGATACAGTATTGTTAATGCACCAAAACTTCAGTTTCTAAAACTGGACCATATTTAAAAGAAAGTGTTTTCCTTGAAAACAACCTACCTGCCTTCATAAATCTAATACCTATAAATACTCCAATTTTTGCTTTGAATATGGAACACTATTAGTGTTTTTGATTTATGCTCTGCAAACACAGAAGCAACTCATATTTTCTTACTCTTAACATTAATTTCTCTGTAGGATTATTATAGACTTTAATTATGTGCTGTAAGTTACTTAATCAACTTTATAAAATAATGGAAGTGTGTTTTGTTATTAATTTAAATTATATTACAAAATGAACAACATAAATGAAAGATATTTGGAAACCCTTCAGTGATTTTCTCAAAGATGGCCAGATAGACTAAAAGAAACTATACACACTGAGGTTTATTTTCAGTCATTGGCAATAACCTTATTGATGACTTGCAACTTACATATGCAGTTAATGACCAGTTCAACCCCTGTCACGCCTTCATACAGGTTGTTTGCCTTCAGATATCTCCTGCTCACAATGTACCATCACCAACCGATATAGAAAGAATTGCCAAAACCAAAGGATTAAGTATCCATTTAGGAGGTCCATCTGGCTAATGGGGCTCACTTTGATTTGCTGTCAGATTTAGCCCCATATATTTAATTTTTCTTCTCTTAAAATATAGTTTTTCATAGAGATGCTATTCACTTAAAACCAATGAAAAGTTTAAATTTCCAGATTTCCTGCTTATCTCTAGCAATACAGACAGCTACAAAGAAAATATAATCATACTTTTGCATACAGAATGTACTGATAAGGGCCTGTTGGACACAGGATAGATAATTAGACCCTGATATAATTCACCAAGAACCATGTAAACTTATAAATGTGATCTCAATGCCTCTCAATGCCTTTTACTCATTCACTCAGTACATATTTATTAAGCTACTCTTTGTTCTCAGAAGCAATGAGCTTGACCTCCTTTACCATGTAATCTGGGAGAGGAGAGATGATTTGGCCCTTTGTTACTGATATTAGTTCCATCGGAAAGTTACAAAGGGCATATAATCAGATATTTGCTGGTAACTGGAGTTAAAATTGAATAATACAACTTTGTATCTAATTTCAAAGATAGTTCTCCCTCAAATTCAATTTATAATGTCACTTGATTTCAATTATTTTTTAATGATACCAAAGATGGATTCACAGATGGGGATACCACCAAAAGCAAGAGTTGGTTCAGTAGGTGAAATGTCAGAAAATAACAAAGGATTGTGAAGATAGAAATCAGAAAAGCTAAATAGAAAAAATGAGATAAAAGCTGCTAAAGATCCAGGTAATAGATATTTCTAAATTCCTTAAAGATATCAACAAGAAAGATAAAGAAAATGTCTTTTCACAGTTGATAGAGAAAAAGGGCTCATAACTTTGTCCAGCAATTCAATTACATACAAAAATGAACTTACTGAGCATGACTTTTTCCCTTTAAACCCAGTTTTTACCAAAATAAGTGAAATATTAACTCAGAAGGGCAGGCTATAAACCCTCCACAAACTGTTTAGAGAATATCTTTTTCTTCTATGTTCCCTTAAATGGTGGTATTGCCTGATAAAATTGAGCCTCCACATCTTATTGGCTATTTGTCCTTGAGCAAATTAACTTTTCAAGCCTCAGTTTCACAAATTATGAAGTACATGGTATGGATTTAAAGGAGGTAATGAATATAAAGTGCCTATGCCTGGCACATGACTAGTGTTTAAAAACCGATAAATTGTAGTTTTGTTTTTGTTTATTAAAAGTATCTGTTTATCAGTCAATTGACTTCACTGACTAGAAATTCCTTCAAATCAGGGGCTATATATTATTTATCTTTATATCCTTAACACACAACTGATGTCTAGCACATTGAAACTACTCAGAAAATGTGTGTGCAACAAAATTGGTCATCCAGCAGCCAGAAATGCCCTTACTAACAACTGCTGATTTGCCAAACTTTGCCTTAACTTTCAAGATCAAGCTTAAATGGTCATTCCCCAAAAAAGCTTCCCCATGGCCTTGAGTCTACATACCCACCATAAGCAAAGAAAGTTGTCCTCCTGCACTTTGTTTCAAGAGTATTGTATTATCTTACACACTATTTCAAATATGAAGATATTGCAATTATTTCCTTCAGTTTCTCTTCTAACCTACTTATTTCTTCATAGTGAGCACTTATACGGTATCTGGCAAGTAGAAAATTCTCAATATGTATCAGTTTAATTAATTGTTATTGAATGTTTATTTTTTACATTTGTTATAAAAATTAATTACTATATTTTCTCTAAGGATACTAAAGATATAAGGAGACAATACGGTTCAAGTTGTAGTGAGGAATATTTATGTTCTAATGATGAACATAAGCTTGTGTTGTGTTGGATATAAGAGATAAAATAGAATTATGTTTAAAACTCCCAGATTAAAAAAAGTGCTTAATACCAAAAATTTGTGAGAACTAGTTTTCATCATTTTTCTAATTCCCTTTTATTGCTAATATTTTTATTAAACCAGTAACATACTTGTTAAACATCTACTACTTGCCCAGCACAGATATTATAGAAAGAATAAAATTACCCATGAATATTACCCTTTCTACTGCTTTCTAACAATGGTTAGAAATAAATATAGCTATTGTCATACTTGCAGTTGCTGGTATTATTTCTTAATGTCTTCATCTCATTTGAGTTTATGATTTCTTGTTTCCATTTAGCTTCAATCATAACTTAGAGGCTGGTTCTAAATAATGCTTCACCACCCACTTTGTTAGATATATCTCTCCTGTTCCCTGAGTTAGCTCAGTCCTCACCCCTGCTTATAATTTATTGAATACTAGTATGTGACATTATTGGTCACCATTATCTAAAATTTCAGTGCTATGCTCAGGATGTATAAAAACAATACTCTCAATCCGTAGATCATTCAGTATTCTTTTAACTTTAAAATAGTGTTTTGTTGAATTAGGAAAACAGATGTGGCTAAATCATACATAGCTCAATAAAGATGAGATTAACTCTAGGATTGTCAAAATAAAGGTACAAAATAACAGGCATCATGATAATAATGGTCTTGAGAATTTGAGATAACTTGCCCTTGAATATAGTATTCAAGACATGTCACTTCATTTCTTCTATTCAATATAAATGGAAATAAAATTTCTTCATATATCACTCCTTATGACAGTGGCATTTCCCCATCTCTTTTTAAAATCACATATTCATCTGTATTTGGACTTAGAGCCTGCCAAAAGTCTGATTTACAACACTTCTTTTGCTTTTCTCCTAATCTACTTTAAAAAACTAAAATGAATGCTCTACTAGTATTGAGGATTATATCTTCAATTCTGAAGGAATTGAAGTTATTCTAAAATAACTATTTTAGAAGTGCAACTATCTTAAGTTTTTTCAGTTATTTTTGTGGCTTTTATTAATCAAACTAGTGATAAATTATATCAAAAATAGCATATAAATTAATACTTTTTACAATCTGAAAAGTCACAGGTAGATCCTTCTAAACAAAGATGACAGGACGATCGCTCGTTTAAACAAACAAAATATGTATTTTTTAAACCAGGAGGGATTATTTATGTGGACACTTTTCAGTTATAAAGGTCACAAAAATAAACATGTGCCTGGTTTTTCAAACTTGAAAAAAAAACTAGAGCAACACACAAAAAACCACACAATTGAGATAAAAGAGAAAAACGATATATTTTTTTAAAACCACCCCCATTCTTATTTAGGTTGCACACCAAGAAGAGCCTATGGTGATGTCCCTCCATATCTATACCTGCAGGGAAAAGTGAAGAAATTATAAATGGAACCAAATGTTTTGATCAAATTAACACTTTTTACTAAAATATATACAGTTACTTAAACATATGTAAATGTGTATGTCTATAAATGTAATACATATATAAATGCATATATATAAGTTTTTTTCTATGACATAGAAATGTATGGTACATAAAAGATTTGGAGTAGAAGAACGTTATATTTTACTAAAGGTTTTCCCTGTTCTCCATTTTGCTTTTATATATAAAGCACTATCTCAATTCATTTGTATAACAGAAAAGTTATATAAAATAAAATTAAATCTCCATTTGAATATTTAGTCTGCTTTGCCTATATGGGAGACTCCTAGTGTAAACCAGTAAGCTCACAGTTTCAATGTGAATTTTATTTCAAACTGGAAACATTTCAGAAACTATTTTTTTTATTTATTCATTCATTTAAAAATATATTTATTGAGCACTAACTATGTGTCAAGTACTATTCTACATACTGTCACTCTCATGGGAGAGAAAAAATAAAAAACTTACATAATAAATAATTGTATCTAAAATATCCAGATGTTTATATTAAAAGATGAGGATTTTAAATAACTGTGTCAACTTATCCATTTAACACTGCTTAAATAAAATTTTAGTTGTGAGAATAAAATACATATATATGAATGAAATGTCCTGAAGTAGAAATCACAAACTTGAAATCTAATTCCTTACTGGGAATTTAGGCAAGTTATTTTAGCACTGTGAGCTGTTCAGTTCCACTGGTGAATTTGCAGTGCATTATTAGGTTGATGGAAAAATGCAATCAGGAAACAATTGAAAAACACTGTGAAAAGTTCTTTAATAAAAGTATGCAAAGCATGGTATAGGAGTAAAGAGAACAAAGCATCAACTGTATTTGTAATGGTCATTCTGCCAACAATTTGATGGATAGATTTGAGAGAGTTTGGAAGAAATCCAATATACCAGTTAAAAGGGTATTATCTGGGTTCCTGCGTGGCTCAGTTGGTTAAGCATTTGACTTCAGTTAAGGTCATGATCTTGGGGTATAAGTCCTGCATTGAGCTTTCTGCTGTCAGCACAGAGCCTGATTCAAATCCTTTGTCTCTCTCTCTTTGCCCCTCCATTCCCTCCTGCATGTATGTGGGCTCACTTGCTTGCTCTGTCTCACTCAAAAATTTTTTAAAAATGTATTATAAATATTTAAGTATAAAATAATGGGCCCCTAAATATTGACACCAGTAGTGAACTTGATAAATAAAAGACTGACTTGAGGGATACTAAAGAGGTAGAATTAACAGAACTTGATTGATAAGCTGGATGATGTAAAGTGAGGTTGAGGAAGAGAGAGTCATCCAAGTTCAGATTGGTTTGTGGTGCTATTAACCTAGATAGAAATAGGAAAGAGAATACAATAAGAGAGATAAGAAAAGAAGCAGACTAGGAAGGGATTTGATTCATGGGTCTTTTGGAATATCCACCTGTAAAAATCCTTTGGTAATTGGATATTATAGGTTTGGCACTAAGGAAAAAGAATGGTATGATGATAAACATTTTGACTTATTATATATTTATTCAGTAAATATTTATGAAGTACTAACATGTCCCTCAGTGGTGGGGACTTAACAGTGAACAAAGCAAAATCCCTCCTCAAATATTTTATATCTTACTGGAAGAATCTGAACCAAAAAAACTATTTATTTATTTATTTATTTATTTTAATTTTTTAAAAAATTTATTTCTGAGAGAGAGACAGCGTGAGCAGGGGAGGGTCAGAGAAAGAGGAAGACACAGAATATGAAACAGTCTCCAGGCTCTGAGCTGGCTGTCACCACAGAGCCTGACACTGGGCTCGAACCCACAAACCATGAGATCATGACCTGAGCCGAAGTCGGGCACTTAACCGACTGAGCCACTCAGATGCCCCTATATAGATTCTTGATATAGAAGATGGGAACAGGGATTAAGTCTAAGGCTACCGAGACTAAAACATATAAATTGAAATCAAAACCATGGGACCGGATTAGGTCACTAAGGAGTAAATGTTGGTGGGAAAGAATTTGTAGAAGAACACACTTTAAAATGTGGAGGTCTTGGAAATAAAGAATCAGAAAAGAAAACTGATTTCGTCCAGATACTTAAGTAGGAGAAAAACAAAAACAAAATAGAACTCGAGAAGAAAAAAGTACTTTAAAGAGAAGAAAGTGATCCCTTGTGTCAGTGATGTTGGTTGGTCAAGTAAGATAGGACAGGGACCTGACCATAAAATTTTAGTAACCTGTAACTCAGTGGTAACCTTGACAAGTAAACTGACAGGAATATAGTAAGTGTAGGGGGCAAAAGTATAATTGGAGTGTTTTCAAGAAGAAATGAGGGAAGAATTTTTAGAGAAAGAAAAAAATAGTTTTTATCCCAAGGAATTTTTCATAGAGAGGTTAAAAAAAAAAACCCAAAACTGATAGTTACACAGAGAGAGAAGAGAATTGGTTAAGCAATACCATACCAGTCTATGGTATTTTGTTATCGTAGCCTGAACATACTAAGACAGTGAGATTCATGAATTGTTGGCCCTGATGAAATTGAAGTGTTGTTGGAGTCAGGATGCAGAAAAAGATAAGTTGGAAGGTCAGAGTTGAGGTTCAAGAGTAGGATATTTGTTTGTAGTTGAGATTATGAAGATTTCAATGGTTTAGTAAATGACAAGGTCTAAGATATGCCCAGTGGGATGAGTTAGAGTACCAGATCACTAGTGCAGAGGAGGGAAGAAACTGAAAGTGCCAGAAAGGTAGAGTAGTTATCCTCATGGCATTAAAACTACTAAGAATTCAGACAGGAGTACTGTTAGAAACTTAGATGAAGCAGAAACTAAAATTTTCAAGAAATGAAAGTGACTAACCTGAAACTCTTCTATATAACTCTAAAATAAGGGGTCAGTGCAGATATGGTCTTGTGATAATAGTCAAAGCTGACTTTCAGTGAGAAGAAAGTGAGATATTCTGGAAGCACAGTGAGAAACCAGGAAGTCCCTTGTTCCACACCCATTGTCCCTATGACATGAGTATTGATGTAGGAGAAATATACTCCACATCAGAGAGCTGCAAGGAAAGTAGTGTCAGGAGGGGAGAATCAGCAAAATGGGGAAGAAGAAATTGAGAGTAAAGGCATAGAAGAGAGTGCTGATTGGCTGTGGATTTCCATAAAGCACATGGACAGATTTTAGAGATTGGTGAAGGGTGGAACTGGGGGTCAGAAGGGGCAAGATAGAGAACCATATGAGGATTATAGTTTAGGGAATAAGTGAAGACCTGGGAGTCTTGGGATTAGTATAGTGACTGAAAAAGCCATGAAGGAGGGCAATATTGAGATTAGTTTTATCCTGAGAGTTCCAAGGCAGAGAAAGTTGCTTACTTTGAGTGCAGGAAGGGGTGGTATGCCTTTTCAGGAACACCCTGAGATTTGGGTCTCCTTCTGAACTTCCACCTCATGGCCAGCATAGAGATGGTCCAACTGAACACAATCTGAGCAGAAATCAAGAGTAGGATGCTTAACTGACTCAACACCCAGAAGTCCCTAAATCAACATTTATTATGTAAGTGAATAAAATAGTATACAAATTGGCAATCTGACAGTATTATTTAAATAATTGTTATACATTATATGTGTTACTCATGGTAATCTGGCTATTATTATATTTGGATACTATAATGTTATGTGTGAATGATTCTACCTTAGTTCTATGCTTTCCCTAGTTATATTTGAAAATGAGGCATATATGTATTGAAACACTGAGGCATGTTTCCTTCACCACATTTGTAAGAAAACACCACCCTTCTCCTCTTCATGTTCTGAGTGCTAAATTTATTCAAAGAGTATTTTGCAGGATGCATGGGTGTCTCAGTTGGTTAAGCACCCCACTCTTGATTTTGGCTCAGGTTGTGATCTCACAGTTCATGAGTTCAAGCCCCAAGTCCAGCTCTTTGCTGATATTCTGGAGCCTACTTGGGATTCCTTCTCTATTTCTCTAACTCTCTCCCCACCTCTGTCTCTCAAAAATAAATAAACTTTAAAAAAATTTGAAGAGTGTTATGATTATTAGAAGTGGTTGAAGTATGAAAATTCTGAACACCAGTCCCTAACTAAAAGACTGGATCTTCCTTCTAGCCAACCTTAGCCACTGACAAATATGAACTAAACAGAAAAATGGAACTCATAGGATAAAATCTTGTTATGCAAGAAAAGAGAATAAGTTTCATTTTCTCTTGGATCAGAAATTAAAGGGGTGCCTGGGTGGCTCAGTCAGTTAAGCGTCCGACTTCAGCTCTGGTCATAATCTCACCGTTCGTAGGTTCAAGCCCTGCGTTGGGCTCTGTGCTGACAGCCAGCTCAGAGCCTGGAGCCTGTTTCAGATTCTGTCTCCCTCTCTCTCTGACTCTCCCCTGCTCACTCTGTCTCTCTTTCAGAAATAAATAAAACATTGAAAATTTTTTAAAAAGAAAGAAATTAAATACTCCATCTGTGCAGGTCTGCAGTCATGCTTGAATAGAATGACAATGTGCAGCTGGACCAGTTCCTGGAATAAGCCCCTTCCAATTCTAAGAGAAGAAAAGGATGATGCCAATTAACCTCAAAGTTCAAGCTGTATACTTCTATACCAGATTGTCAGAGATCTGGCACCCATTCTTTTAATGTATTTCTCCTTTGTCTTTCAAATATGTACATATTTTTAATGTGAGCCTGTTCCTAATGGGGCAAAAAAAAAAAATTAGGGGAAGCCATTCTTGCCCATTTGTGAGTCAGAGTTTTCAGAGGATAGGGATTCAGTGAAGCCAGAATGGTGCTAGCAAAGGAAAAATCAGATGGTGTGATTCTGGATTTATTTTTTCCTCAGCAAGGCATGAACTCAGCTTATAAATAGTCTAAGGGATTTTATTATCAAGCTCATTCTCATTTCCATACTTATATTTCTGGTCTTATCTTGTTAAGAAAGCCAGCACTTCCATGTGTTATCATCTCTAATGATTCTTTATAAGTAATTTCTATTAAAGTTTAAAAACAACATATTTCTAAGTGGCCAATTCATGTTCAGTCATGAATAAATACAGAATTTATTAAATACATTTTAGCATCTGCATAGATCAGTGTTTCATAAACTTATTCCTCAGAATATTACTATATGTTCTGTTAAAATGAATTTTTAAGCAAGTTTAAAAGCACTGGGTTAAACCATTAAACCAACTTTTTGTATCAGAACTTCTTAGAACATTTAATATATGTATTTGCTCTATGACTCCCAAAAAGGATGTATAGCATGAATTTCTAATGCTTATTTAACTCCAGAAACTCCTTTCTTTGAATCCTTATTAACAAGCTAGATGTAATTTACAAAATACAACTGGGAAGTGCTGATCTAGGTGATGTTTGTGTGTATATATATTGTTTGTTTGTTTGTTTGTTTAGCCTATTGAAGTGAAGATTTATAAAATTACCTTATTTTTGTATTTCATAACAAAGCACTCTACTTGGATATGATGTTAAAAAACTTTATTCTACAGAACTCAATTTGCGAGTAACCTCTGTATCTATGTATATATCTATCTATATCTATCTACATCTATCATTTATCTAACTAACTAACAGTGATCCATACTGTCGTCGTTCATGCTCTTTTTGTCAAGTTGGGGGGTCAGGATGATGCTGTCACTATCACATAATGAATTGGAGATCCTCCCACTTGGGGCATCATTTTAAAGTACAATTTTGTTACCAACATTCAGTCAGTCTTTTCACCTAACTAACTAGCTGTGTGATCATGATTTTTGTGCCTCATTTTTTATATATGCCAAAATGAGGATATTAGTACTTACTGTATAGAATTCTTACGAAGAGTGAATAAAATTATACCTACAAAGTACTTAACAAATAATATGGCATATTAGCTACTGTCATTGTTACCATTCAGGACAATGTGAGGCTTGTTTCTGTCACCAATCATCAATCGCATATGTTCTCATTGAAGAAAGTCATGTTTTTAGCATGCACTGGAATGGTATTTTCAAACCTCTCTGGCCCATTTGTTCATTGACCACTAATCTCTTGGCTCAGCAAAGGCTGATAGATGTAAACTTCTGAAGAGTGACTCTTATACTGGGAGATGTTCATGTGCCTAGTAAGCAACATGTGTGAAGGTTTGTATTTAGATGGAAATCATGACTTGACAGAAGCCTCTGGAGAGTCATCATTGCCTAATAGGTTTCCTTAATGATCAGTCAATTAAGAACTTGTATTTGCAAAATGCTTTGCCATCATTGTTTTTCTTTCAATTCTCTGAGCCATTACTATCATCTTACTGATGAAACAGAGACAGGAAAGCTTATTGACTTGCTTTTGGCCAAATGGTCTGAAATTCCAGGGCCTCTTGGGACTTAGGTCTCAAGAATCCTGCCGTTCTAAGCAAACAGGGTTTGGTTCTCTAAGGAGATGCTCTCAAGAGACAATAGGACTGAGTGTAGCCTGATAACAAACCATGAAAGGCTTTCAAGGCTTTCCGTCTATAAAACAATTCTGTGATTGTTCCCAAATTACTCCATTAATAACCTTTTTCTAACAAATATGATTTATTTATTAAACTATTGAACAGTATCAGAATCAGACACTATGACATAGAAGAGCTTTATTTTAATACATGAGATATTCTAGCATAAGCAGCATATCTTTAAGTAAAATCTTTAAGTACACCAATCTTTAAGTAAAAATGAAAAAAAAATTCCTTTAGTTTCTTTGTAAATATGGTAAATATAGCAGTGCAGATAGAAAAAAAATCAGACATTTTATAGCCCACAAAAAGGATTTGGGTTCCTTGTGAAAGAAATAGCTATCAATGCTTACAGGTATTGAGTTTGAGGCTCGCTTAAGGGTGACTCTATTACAATTTTTCTCATATAAATGTCTTTTATTAGGGGCGCCTGGGTGGCTTAGTCGGTTAAGCGACCAACTTTCGCTTAGGTCATGATCTCGCGGTTCATGGGCTCGAGCCCCGCGTCGGGCTCTGTGCTGACTGCCAGCTCAGAGCCTGGAGCCTATTTCGGAGTCTGTGTCTCCCTCTCTCTCTGACCCTCCCCTGCTCACGCTGTCTCTCTCTCTCTCCTAGAAATAAATAAATAAATAAATAAATAAATAAATAAATAAATATCTTTTATTAAATATTGGAAAAAAAGAGTCCAAAACAGACAGTCATTATACCTAGAAAAAATTATAAAAGATCTTTATATTTTAAGTTTAATTTATATATGAGTGTGCGTGTGTGTGTGTGTTTAGTAATGAATAAATTCTTGCTAAATATTTTGAGTAGGAATATGCACACACACAACTTTAAAGGGCACTTATATTTTATCTATTATTTTTATGTGAGAAGGGATGAAACTATAATTATAGAAACAGTCTGTTAATTTCTCCTAGAAATCATTCTCTCATCATTTGAAGATTTGTTCTTTACTCTTGGATCTCAACTTATTAGTGACAAATGAAATAAGATCTATGTCAGTCTGCAACAAATTTTGCAGTTCAAAATAAACATGTCACAGAATGTATAATTGCTCTCCTCAGGAGGCAAATCATTTTTAATGTTGAAAATACTGTGATATAGTTAGATAGACTATCTGGCCATTTTACATGCAAGATAAATTCACTTCTTCCTAATATATTTTTCCTTTAAGCTAATATAAAGGCATATAAATGATTAGGCAAGTTAAGTTA
Organism: Hyaena hyaena; assembly: GCF_003009895.1. Lineage (NCBI taxonomy): Eukaryota > Metazoa > Chordata > Mammalia > Carnivora > Hyaenidae > Hyaena > Hyaena hyaena. Next base: position 272,808 of record NW_024081576.1, read on the forward strand.
TACATTCCATGGATAATATATGAAAACATATGAATAAAAGTTTATCAAATGTCATCTCCATACAAGGTACTACACTAAACAATGTGCAGAATTAAATATAAGATACAATCTCCACTCTCACCATTGTCTATAATCTAGAGTTTCTTTATATTTTGCCTGGGCTATTTTAGTAATCTCTTAAATGATATCTCTGCTAGAATACTACTGTATTTAAAATGTAAATGTGATCGTGTCTTACAAGTCTCCTCAGAGTTTCATCAGCATCATGGTGGCGTGCAGCATTCCTGTTTTCTTTCCCCTTTGACTTACAATGAATGAGAAATCATAGTGCTAAAAAAAGTGCTTCTGCATAGCATACCAGGACACCCATCTCTGCACCAGCAAATGGGTATATAGGAACAGAAAGAAGATGATAAAAGAAGCATAGTGGCAGTGGAACAGGTAGCGGCAGAGGCCAGCTGACAGTGAGCCAGCACACCCTTCCTGCAGAGGGGCTGTAGAGTAAAGGTGGTGAGGGAGGGCCTACCTGGCCACATCGCTTAACGGTAGAATCCTCAAGCTAAGTAGGTCTAAGAAGGCCATGGACTGTCTCCTCATCTCCTGGATAGAGAGCAGAAAACATTTTCCTGCAGTTCTCTTTGCTTACTTCCACTTTTTTCCCCTTCCCCCAGTCACTGAGGTCTTTCTCTTCAGATCCCTCCAGCCCCAGCACATGCGATAAATAATCAGCAGAATTAGAATATGGTAACTCTTTCATAGAATAGTACATTAAAATCTTAAAGGTTGAAGGAAAAGAGCATTAAAAATAACTGCGCCTACCACAACTTGGTAACAACATCATGGCATAAAAAGGGATAATTTGTGACACTAAAAAATATAAAAGGGAAATAGTAGAGGAATGGAATCTTTATAGCAAATAAAGATAAACTGCTATCAACAAAGTATTTTCTCTTTGAGATGTTTTAGGTAAGCCTCATGGCAACTGCCAAGCAAAAATCTAGAGCAGAGGTAAGAAACAAAAACAGGATAGACTGAGCAAATCACCATGAAAAATTACCAACTTACAAAGGTAGACAGAAACAGAAGGAAAAAGAAACAATGGAGAAACAAAATAACCAGAGACAAAATATAAAATGGCAATAGCAGATCCTTACACATCAATAATCACCTTATATAGAAATGAATTGAACTCACCAATTGAAAAGCACAAAACAGCTAGATGGGTTAAAACAAACAAACAAACGGAAATGAAACCAAACTAAACGCTGTCTACAGAGGACTCAGTTCAACTCCAAAAACATACATAGGCTCAAAGTGAAAGAATGGAAGATGATATTCCAAGCAAATGTTAATGAAATGAACATGGTCATACCCATACTTGTATCAGAGAAAATAGACTTCAAGCCAAAAAAGGTACTAAGAGACAAAGAAGGTCATTATATAATGATAAAGAGGGCAATACACCAAGAATATATGACAAGTATAAATATTTATGCTTCCACCATCCAACAACTGAAATATATTAAGTAATTAATAACAGATTGTAAGAGAGAAATAGACAATAATACAATAACTGTATGGGACTTCAATAACCTACTGTCAGCAATAGCTAGATCATCCAGAGAGAAAATCAACAAGGAAACATTGCAATTGAACCACATTTTAAAACAAATGGGCTTAATAGACATACACAGAATATCCCATCCAACAGCAGCAGAATATATGTTCTTCTCAAGTGCATGTGGAATATTCTTCAGGATAGATAATATGTCAGGCCAGAAAACAAATCTTAAGAAATTTAAGACTAAAAGCATACCAATTACCTTTCCTGACTAATATGGTATAAAACTAGAAATCAACAAAAGAACAAAGTTGAGAACATCTACAAATATGTAGAAACTAAACAAATTTCTAAACAACCATTGGGTCAGAGAAGGTATAAAAGAGAAATAAAAAACTATCCTGAAGCAAATGAAAATAAAAACAAAACATGGTAAATATAGTAGAATGCTATAAAAGCAGTTCCAAAAGGAAAGTTTAATACTAAACACATGTATTAAGAAATTAGAAGGGTCTCAAGTAAACAACCTAGTTTTACACCTCCTCAAATTAGAAATAAAAGAAAAAATTAAACCCAAAGTTAGAAGGAAGGAAATACCACCAGAAATAAATTAAATAGAGATCACAAAACGAGTACTAGGATCAACGAAACCAAGATCTGGTTCTCAAAAAAGATAAAATTGACAAACATTAGTTAGACTAAGAAGAAAAGAGAGAGGATTAAAATTAATAAAATTAGAGAGAGCAGACATTACAAGTAATACAACAGAATACAATTGAATCCTAAGACAACCATGACAACAAATTGCATAACCTAGAAAAAATAGATACATTTCTAGAAACATACAAGATACCAAGACTGAATCAGGAAGAAATAGAAATCTGAAGACCAATAAAAAGTGAAGAGGTTGAATCAGTAATTTTAAAAAAATGAAACAAAACAAAAACAAAAACAAATCCCAAACAACTTCTTAACACAGAAAACTCCAGGACCAGGTAGCTTTACTGGAGAATTCTACTTGTAAAGTAGAATTAATACCAATCCTCCTTAACTTCCAAACTATTGAGGAAGAGATAACACTTCCAAATGCATTCTACAAGACCAGCATTACTTTGATATCAAAACTTGATATGTTGCAAGAAAACCATAGATCAAGATATCTGTTGAATCTAGATGCAAAAATTCTCAACAAAGTATTAGTGAAGTAAATTCAGAAACATGTTAAAAGGATTTTACATCTTGGCCAAGTGTGATTTATCTGTGGGATGCAAAGATAGTTCAAAATACACAAATATATGGTTCAACATATACAGTATAAAGAATATAGACAATAATTTTGTACTATAATTGATATCAACTTGTGTGAGTTCTTTATATATTTTGGAGATAAACCTCTTATCAGTTAAATCATTTACAAAAATCTTCTTCCATCAGAAGGTTGTCTTTTTGTTTTGTTGATGATTTCCTTGATGTACAAAAGCTTTTTACTTTGATATAGTTGCACATATTTGGTTTTTATTTTTGTTTTTGTTTTGCTTTTGTTCTTGTCTGAGGAGACAGATCCTCCCCAAAAATATTGCTCAGCTTGATGTCCAAGAGCTCACTGCCTAGGTTTTCTTCAAGAATTATTTGTTTCTGGTTTTACATTTAACCCTTTAATCCATTTTGAGTTTATTTTTGTGCATAATGCAAGAATGTGGTCCAATTTTATTCTTTTGCATTTAGTTGTCCAGTTTTCCCAACACCATTTGTTGAAGGGATGTCTTTTCCTCATTGTATGTTTTTTCTGCTTGTTATTTTTAAGTTCCATACAATAAATACTAAGATTGATTAATTTAGATTTTGCTTCAATGTATGTGGCTGTATGCCTCGTTGCATTTTTGTAAGAATTTTGTTTCTGAAAATGTCTTTCAAATGGAAGTATTTTATAGGTTTACCAATATAAAAAAAATCATTGTCTGACAATCTATAAATATTTCAAAAATTCTGTAATTTTAATGATTTTTGTACTTTTCTTCTCTCTTAAAACTGTCCTAATTTGGATTATAAACTTTATGGTCAGTCTCCATATCCATAGAAAACTCAGAAAATCAGTAAAATGTGATGTACACAAGCAGAAGAACAGTTAACAAACAGAATTTAATTATCTGGCTGCACTTGGTAAGGCTTTCACCCAGCCTTTGTAAGAAAAAAATAGACATATTAACAGAATTATATTGCTATAGATTGAGCTTTTGTGAGGCCCACAAAATCTATATATTGAAGGCCTAACCTGAAAGGTGACGGTATTTGGAGGTGAGGCTTCTAGGAGGTAATCAGGTTATGATGAGATCATGAGGAAGGAGCCACCATGATAGGGTTAGTGTCCTTATAAAAAGAGGAAGAAAAAAAAACAGAAAAACTGTCTCTCCCCACCATGTGAGGACACAGTGAGAAGACAAGAATAGAAGCCAGGAAAAAATGCCCTCTCTGTGAATCAAATCAAGCACCTTGATCATGGATTTCCAGCTTCTGAAACTCTGAAAATTAATATCTGTTGTTTAAGCCACCTACTCTATGATAATTTGTTATAGCAGTGTGAGATGACTTAAACATGAATTTTATAATGAATATAGTTGATGTAATTATACATGTATATAAAAATGAACATTATTCTCATTCAACAGTGTAAGTGGAGTTCATAAATTTTATATACTATGTTCCAGGTACTGACTTAGGCACTGGCTTTTCATTCTAGTCAGTGTATGAAAGAGTTGAGGGAGACAGATAATCAGCAACACAAAATTAAACATGGAGCATATTTTATTATAATAAGTGCTAAAGAAAAAATAAAATAGGGATGGGATGGAAAAGCCTGAATAGAGGGGATCATGTGTTCAAATATGTTGGCCAAGGGAAGTATTACTGAGAAGGTTCTGAAGGCAAAAGCAGGACGGACAAGCAGAACACTATTGTGGTAACCTAAAGAATATGGGGATTTGGCTTTATGGTATAGCAGCACAGGTAAAGAGAAGTAATCAAATTCCACATTTATTTTAAATGTACATTCAGTACATTAGTAGGATTTGCTCATGGATTTTAATGTGGGATAAAAGAGAAGAAAGGAGTTTATGTCCACTGTAGCTCAGGAAGTAGAAGAATGATACTAACATTTTGCTGAAATGGGCAACACAGCAGGGAAAACAGGCTTCAGAAAGAATCAGGTCAAACAGTGAAGAGGTATGGCAGACAGATGAACATATGACATTAATCTTCAGAGAAAAGGTCCAGTCTGAACATACATATCTGGGACTTATTTGCAAGTAGACTGTCTTTAGAGCAATAATCCTAGATGAAATCATGCAAGGAGAATGTAAATAGAAAAGAGGTAGCCAAGAACCAAGCCCTACGGAATTCCACATTTAGATTTCAGGGAGATGAGGAGAAACCAATAAAGAGGATGAGACTACGTAGACAAAAAAATGGAAAGAAAATTGAGAATATGCCATGCATTCTCACTGGAAGCAAAGTGAAGGGTGTGTGTCCAAGAATGGGGAGTAATCACTGTGTCCAATATGGTACAGCAAATAGGATGAGGAAGGATTTAATAACACAGACTTATTAGTAACCTTCCCAGGAGTAGTTTTAGTGGCATATTTGGAGGAAAGACACCCTTTAAGGAGTTTAAGAGAAAGAGAGGAAAGAAATAGAAGATGGAAAATATAGAACACTAATTTGAGGAGTTTTGCTACAAAGAGAGGCAGAAAAATAGGACAGTTGCTCAAAGGACAAGTAGAATTGAAAGGTATTTATTTGTTCATTTTTTACTAGGAGAAATATCAATATGTTTCTAGACTGATAAGGAAGAACCAGTAGAGAGGAGGAAACTGGTAACGTAAAAGAGAGGAGTGTTGTCAAAGTAGCATCCTTGACTTGATGAGGAGGGCTGAAGGGAACAGGATCTGTGCTCTTGGTCCAGAGCAGGAGCAGTGCAGTCACAGTCATAGAAAAGAAGGCCAACATTGGGATCCAGAAGGAAGGGAGTAATATGAAGCAGGAAGTGATTTTATCAGGTAGGGCTAAAGAATGATGTTCAGGAATTTTGAGGGGAAAAGTTTTGAAATAATCACTTAGTAAAGTAGGGACCAGATAGCTCTAAAGACCCACTTAAGATAGGCCATTATGGATTTAAGGTGACGTCAGTTGTCAGGTTTATATGTTTTACTTCAGTTATGTTCAGTTTGGTGGACAATGGCAAAGATTCACGGTTGACTGGATTTAACCAGAAATGGGATTTGTGTATGGGTCAGAATAAAAAGAAAGAGGGATCAAGGCTGTGTTCATAAAAAGTGATTGTAATGATTGATAATATATCTATCTAAATTGAAGGATGAGGAATGTGAGGAAATAAAATTGAGGGATAGTAAAAAGGTGGTACTATCAACATATTGTAGACATCTATGCAGTTGAAAGAGTGTTGGAATTTTAGAGGGACTGAGCTGAAAGGATAAATGGTGCTCCTAGGGTTATTTGCTTGAAATTGAGATTTGGGGGAAGCCAAAGATCCTAGATGATTATTGAAGTGGAGATTTCTGATCCAGAAATGCAAGACATCTAATGAGCACCCCCTTGTGGGAATGCCACTTATCTTGGTTTCTTCCTGATGAGGCAAGCTACCTGGTACACGTATTTTGTGCAATTCTCAGTGGTTTTCATACATTAATTTAAGCAGATGTCACCAACTTAGTTTCTTCACTTTTATTCTCATACCAGGTCTTTAGATCTGTTCCAGCTATGCCTGTTTTCCAGATTTTATTAAACAATCTGAGCAATTGGAGAGAAATCTTTTTCATCAACTCAAAGCAAATGAGCATATTTTTTTTCCAGAGAAGATTGACTGCTACTTAAACTTTTTTGTATACCTAAAATATTTTGAAATATCTTCCGCCACATTTTAACAGGTTTGAGAGTCTTCGCTTCCTGAATATAATATGTCTTTATTTCTATGCAAAAAGCTCTTGGCAGGTGGTTAAAGCCATTCCTCTGACCTCAGCTCTATTTAATAATATCTTTCAGTCAGAATTCTCTCTTGATCCTGTCTGCTGGTTTTTCTGAAACTCTTAACCCTTCTAACCACATCTTCTTTAGCCACTATTTTATTCTTTGAGGAAATGTATGATCTTTAGCCCTGACCCTCTAAGCGAAATCACCAATCAGGCTTCTACCACCCTCTGCTCTAGCTGTGACTTGGCTGCCTGCCTGAATTGTTGTGACTTCTGTAGCTTCTCATTTGTCTTCTTCTTGTCCTTAACCTCAAAGGTTTCTTTTCAGCTGATGCTGATTTTTTAGATGATGCTCTTGCAACAAGACTCATTGTATACTGTGAAGTTAACAAGGTAGTATTATTAGAAGCAGACATACTGATGCCTTAAAGTGATCTGCTTAAAGCTGGAAGACTAATTAATGGCAGACAGAGCTGGAATTCAGGTCTCCTGACAACTTGTTCCAAGCATTTTCAAATTTATTTACTGCCAAAAAACAAAACAAACCACAAACACACACACACACACACACACACACACACACAAATAAAAAATACTTATCCCTAGACACAGAAAAAGTGAACCTAATCTCAGTGTGCTCTTGCAGTGGGGTGGTCTAATTAGGCTGGTGGAGCACTGATGAAAGGTACCTAGTATATAAGCAATAATAATCTATTGGCTAAAAATAATTGATTCATCATTCCCTGTGATTTCTCTTCAGTGAAAATCCATTTTCGGTCCCTTCTCTTAAATGCATTGGAATATCTTCAGTACTACAAATAGCTGTAGGAAGTTTTTGTATTGTTTTTAATGTTCATTTGTTCTTATTATTAATTAATGATTATTTCTGAATGACTACTCTGTATGAGTCACATCATGTATAATATAAAATCCTTTAAAGTAGGTTATAGCATTCCTGTTTTACAGAGAAGGAAGCTAAAATTCAGAAAGGCTAAGTAATTTGCCAAAAGTCAGGGACAAAGTATTTATTAAAACCTTTGCATATCCATGACCTTCCCAAAGAACAAGATTGCTATCATGAAGAAGACATCATGGATTGTTTTTATCTATAATGGATTAATTTTAATGCCTCAGTCACAAAAAATATCCTCATAAAAATAAGCAATAAAAATGTAATTTTCCATTCTATCTGATTTATGAGAAACAATTAGGGATCAGAGTAACTGAACAAGCATTCTAAAATTAGAATCCAACTAGAATTTCAAATAATCAAACTCTAATCAGCAAAATCATTGACATGATATTTAGGATCTTGCCAGTTTCTGTTGTCACAAGATTGCAGCATGCATTAACATTATTAGATAGCAAATCTGCAGAATCAGTTAAAATCATTTAGTCAGAATTGCAGACTAATTTAAATATTACTTATGACTTCCTGGATAATGATAATGTTGTTTTCCTGGGTAACAAATACTTTAAAAAGTATTCATTTTGGGGGCACCTGGGTGGCTCAGTAGGTGGAGCATCCAACTTCACCTCAGGTCATAATCTCATGCTCTATGAGTTCAAGGCTTACATCAGGCTCACTGCTGTCGGTGCTGAGCCCATTTCAGATCTATTGTGCCCCTCTCTCTCTGCCCTTCCCCCACTCATGCTCTCTTTCTCTCAAAAATAAACAAGCATTAAAATAAGGTATTCATTTTAAACAAAGGTTATGTACCATCTTTGATGATAATGTATTTATAAATTTTCAAAATGCCATTAACTTAGTCAAATAGAAGGAAATGCTGTTCTTTATTATCTTACCCCTAAATTGGCCAAACTGTATGACAAATAATAAATTATATTTGTTTTGATTCACATTATATTCATTGCCTAAAGGAAATGATAAATATGTTGGAACTCTATAGATAATTGTAAAAGCAACATAACTTTACTGATCAAATGGCATGAATTCAAGCCTTTCTTCCTTGGTCAATAAATACATCCATCTGAAAAATGAACGTGCAAGTTTAGTACATGTAAAAATTCTTTCTTGAGCAAAAACTATGCCAACAGATTTTATCTGGTATCAGTGGTGACTCTATTTTGTAGCATCAAAATATTTAAATATTTTAAAGAAGCTAACCAATAATTTGAAAACAACATGTAAATTATATTTTATTCCAGCTTTTGTTGAAATGTGGAAAAGAATAGCAAGAAATAAAGTGTTACTTCTAGTGCATGTAGGTTTCAAATCTGTCAGGCACATGTTTTCTTGAAATGTTTATCTGCCACTGAATTAAGTACTACTTAATAATTTGACTATATTTGAACATAGCAATTTTAGTATGCTTGTTAAATAAATGCCATCACATGTTTCTTAATCTGCATATTAGTTGAAGCAAGATAAAAAAATAATAAAGTCCTCATAATGTTAAATTGCTAGTGTATAATAATAAAGCATCAAAACTGAATAAGGGAAAAAATAAAACTCATGTATATATTATGTAATTGCAGATACTGAAAATCAGAAGAATATATAATTACTAGAAATAGAGTTTAGTATGATTATAGTTCTGTATAATAATAAAAACAAATAGTTGTAAACACCAAAACTGTTTTTAAAGAGATACCAAACTCAAAATAATTTCTTTAATTATTCAGAATAGATAGGAATAAATCTAACCAAAATGGGCCAGATTTTATTGAAGGAAAATAATATTTTTTTTCAGAGACATTAAAGAAATTATAAATAAATGTGAAATATACCATGTTCACAAATTGAAAACCAAATTTTATAAAGATAACAATCCCAACCAATATTGCAATAGTGTTTTAACATTGGTCATGAACTTTTGCTGTTGTAGAAATTGACAAGCAATTTCCAAAAATCATATGAAAAGCATAAAAAATCAAGAGTTACAAAGATTCACATAAAGGAAAAGAACAGGTGGAGAACTTGCCTTATGAAATATGATGTCAATATAACACAGTCTTATTCTTGTAAGTTTACAGAATTTAGATAATGAAATCATGGCATAAATTAGCTCATAGACAAATGGGACAGAATAGAGACTGAAATCAGATGCACATATTTATGGAAACTTAAGGCAGAGATGACATTGCAAATGAGTAGAAAGTTTAAAAACCATGTGGAAAAATAATTTATCCCTACTTCACATCATATTCAAAAAATTATATTCAGGTGTATTAAAGCCTTAAAGACATAAAACTTGAAAAGATAATATAAGAAACAAACCAAGAAAGAGACTCTTAACTATAGAAAACAATCTGATGTTTACCAGAGAGAAGGTGTTGGTTGGGGGTGAGGGGGATGGCTTAAATAGGTGAGAGAAATTAAAAAGTCAACTTGGAACGAACACCGGGTGTAGTATGGAAGCATTGAATCACTGTATTGTACATCTGAAACTAATACTACACTATATGTGTAGTATGAAATTTAATTAAACAAAGAAATTTAAAAATAAAATAAAAGATAATATAAGAGAATATCTTCATGACTTTGGAATAGGGAAGGACTTATTTAAAAATAAGATAAAAAGAATATAAAGCATTGAAAAAGGCTGATTTAAAAAAAGAATGGATAAAGATGTGATGTATATATGTATACACAATGGAATATTACTCAAGGATGCATGAGGAGATGCATACAATAGTGTTTATAGCAGCACTGTTGGTAATAGCAAAAAGAAAGAAATCTTGGGGCACCTGGGTGGCTCAGTCGGTTGAATGTCCAACTTCAGCTCAGGTCATGGTCTCATAGTTCTTGAGTTCAAACCCCACATTGGACCCTGAGGACAGCTCAGAACCTGGAGCCTGCTTCAGATTCTGTGTCACCCTCTTTTCCTCTGCCCTTCCCCCACTCGTATTCTGCCTCCTCCATCTCATAAATAAATAAATATTTAAACAAACGAAATTGTGCCATTTGAAACAACATGGATGGAACTAAAGTGTATTTATGCTAAGTGAAAGAAAGTTATGCTAAGTCAGTTAAAGAAAGACAAATATATGATTTCACTCGTATGTGGAATTTAAGAAACACAACAGATGAACGTAGGGGAAAGGAAGGAAAAACTAAGATAAAAACACAGAGGGAGGCAAACTATGAAAGACTCTTCAATACAGAGAACAAACTGAAGGTTGCTGGAGGGGACATGGGTGGTGGGACAGACTAAGTGGCTGATGGGCATTAAGGAGGGCCTTTTGGGGATGAGCACTAGGTGTTATATGTAAGTGATAAAACACTGGGTTCTACTCTTGAAACTAATACTACATTGGGCGTTAACTAACTTAGATTTCATTTTTAAAAAATAATAAAATTAAATAAAATATTAAAAAATTAAACATATAATTATGAAATTCTGTCTTTCAAAATAGACCTTAAAGGCAATGTCAAAACATACCCTGGAGTGGGATAAGATATTTCAGTCACATAACTACAAAACGATTGAGGGGTGCCTGGCTGGCTCAGTCAGAAGAGCATGTGACTCGATCTCAGGGTCCTAAGTTCAAGACCCACTTTACCAAATTACTAAAAAAATAAATAAACTTAAAAATATTTACAGAAGATCTAGTCTTCAGATTTATGACCAAAAAAAAAAAAAAAAGAGACAAAACAAGCAACAATCAATCAAACCAGTAAAAAAGTTCCAAAATTCATAAACAGACTTTTCATTATAGAGGCACTGCAATGGGAAAAAGCATTCAAGTCAGCTAGTATTAAGGAAATGCAAATAAAAAAATAATATGGTATCCTTACAAATCCTCCAAGTTTGGGGAAAAATCAATAATCTGACAATACCAAGATATAATGGAGTAAAGGGGGATCTTATGCCTACTGGGAAAATTGTATGTTTTCACAACCAGTCTAGAAGCAATTTGGCATTTGTAGCAAAGATGTGCATACCCAAGAATTTCACTATTCTCCTTCTATGTAAATACCTAGCAGATCGCATACATATACGCATGAGGAGATGCATACAATAGTGTTTATAGCAGCACTGTTGGTAATAGCAAAAACTGACAATAGCCCAAATATCCAAGACCAAAAATAATGATAAATTGTAGTATATTGAGATAAGGGAATGCTACTCAATAATATAAATTAATGAACTACAGCTACTTCCTACACCATAGTTGAATCACATAAATAAGTTTGAATGAAAAGAGCAAGGCACAAGGAACATATAATGTGATTATATAAAGTTCAAAATGGGCAAAACTATGGGGCATCTGGTTGGCTTAGCTGGTTAAATGTCTAACTCTCGGTTTGCCTCTGGTCATGATCTCATGGTTCATAAGCTTGAACCCAGCATCTGCACTGACAGTGCTGAGCCTACTTGGGATTCTCTCTCTCCCTCTCTCTCTGCACCTCCCCTACACACACTCTATCAAAATAAATAAATGAACTTTTTAAAAACTGGACAAAGCTAACCACATTGTTGAGAAATTCGTATATAGAAGTTAAAACTAAAAAGAAAGCTAGAGAACGATCCATCATCAAAGTCAGAATAATGGGTAAAGCTGTGACTACAGTGGGCCATGCATTAGAGTTTTGCAAATTCTGGCAATACTCTCACTCCTGACCAACATAATGGTACATCAGCACTGACATCATATTTTTTCTTTAAAGTATATACAAATGGTTTATGAACATTTCTCTGACATAATATAACTAAAGATGCCCTTTAATGTTGGGGTGCCTGGATGGCTCAGTCATTTAAGCATCCGACTTCAGCTTAGGTCATGATCTCACAGTTTGTGAGTTCAAGCCCCGCATCAGGCTCTGTGCTGACAGCTCAGCCTGGAGCCTGCTTCAGACTCTGTGTTTCCCTCTCCCTCTGCTCAACCCCCACTCATGCTCTGTCTCTCTCTATCTCTCAAAAATAAATAAACATTTAAAAAAATTTTTTTAAATCTACCTTCCACCAAAAGTATCCTATTATTGCTAAATTGCCTAGGTTGTAAATGCCCATATGAGTATTTTTTTACACTTCTGCCATTTATTTTTTTTCTTTAAAAACTTTTGTTTTGTTATTGCAGAAGAAATCTGTGTGACAAAAGTAATTAGGTTTTCCCCCCTTGGGGGGTGGACATAGGAATAGGTTTTAAAAAATGGGAGTTTTTGTAGTTTACAGTAGGAAAAATTAAAACAGATTAACAGTATAGCACATATCAGTTATTGCTTATTCCACTGAATTTGCTAAATATTTGTAGTATATCTTGGGTTCAAAAGACCTCTCAGATAGACATAACCTGGAGTGATAACAGTTTCCAGGGGGCACTATTACTTCAGGAAGTGTTTTTTAAGTACTCTGCAATTCACTCTCTTTATCACAACATGCATATTCCTAAGAGATCAAGAAAGGTAATAGTTTAAAACTTCCAGTAGAAGTGTACTTTTACTGAGACAAGACAGGAGAGAGAGAGAGAGAGAGAGAGAAATTCAGGGTTATCATCACCCCTTAAGAGGGATAAGCAGAAACATCAGAAATGTGATAGAAACAAATGAAAGAACTGAAGGGTTCAAACATGCTATTCCATTTATTGTTTGCCTTTTCACCCTTAGTATTAATAGTAATAAGATCCTTGAAAATAATGCATGCTTCTTAGAAACTGCCTTTTTTCTCTGGTTGCTAAGTAATATTTCACCTTTCATCAGAAGAGAAAGATAGATTGTACTTAACCTGCTTATTTTACCAGATAACTCAATTTCATTCTAGAATGCTAAATGAGGTTTTATTCTCACTCAGAACATCTAAGAGAATGTTAATGAGACACTAGTTCATTACTGCCTTCATGCCTCCAACTGCCCTAGAAATATGCTAGTGAGGTTATGTTTTAAAACAACATTATGTGTACAGCATTTGGCAAAAATTATCTTCCAAAATTTTTATACTAAGTTTGGATATTTTGACAAGTTGAAACAAAATGGAAAGAGATATCATGCTTAGAGTTTAACTAGATAAATCTTTTGTTAAAATTAATTTAAAGAATCTTAAGATTGAGGGACGCCTTGGTGGCTCATTTGGTTAAGCAATGGACTCATGATTTCAGCTCAGATCATGATCTCATGAGTTCCTGGGTTCAAGCCCCATACTGTGCCCTGACAGTGGGGAGCCTGCTTGGGATTCTTTCTCTCTCTCCTTTTCTCCCTGCCTCTCCTGTTATCTCTCTCTCTCCCTCTCCCCCCACCTCTCTCTCTCAATCAAAATTAAAAAAAACAAAACTTAAAAAAAAGAATCACAAGATTGAGACACAACAGTTAATAAAAATAAGAAACTGGGATACAAACTGAGTCTCATTATAAAGATTACCTATTTTATTACATTTGTAGTTGTTTATATTGTTTACATACTTGAAATTGTTTCTATTCTTTACATTGCATTGTTTAGCCTGGTGCATTTAAATTAATGCTTTATATAACAAAGCAATATGTTGACAATATAGATGATCTGGATAATTAAAAATATAGATAGACATGAATATATTTTTAAGAGAAAAAATTCCCCTGGACATTATTACTACCAATATTTAGCAAGCAACTATTGCCCTAAAGGTAACAAATACAGTGTCCTTCTTCAAGCATTATTGCTTTAGAAATTAAATACCACAGATCTTGAAATCAATCTCATAGCCTACTGCTTACCCCCACACTTATTTCTCCTGGTTTTGTTTCTTTATACCATACAATTTATTTACCCTCTAACCAAAGAATTTCCTCTCCAGTTCAGTGATTATTTCCCTTCCCTGATTTAGTCTTCTCTGCTTGGAATAGTTTGCCTCCCCAGGAACTTCCAATTTCCTTAAGGAAATTTTCTAAGTGAAAACAGCCTTAATAATTGGTATTTATTATTATGTACCAGACACTGCAACTAGCATTTCATATGCTTTATGTCACTTATTACCCAAATAAAAGGAAACTTGTTATCATTCATTTTTACCAATAAAACAAAGACTTAAAGAAATCACATAAGTCACCCAAAGTCAAAATGTTGTCTAACTCAAAGCCACAGTCCTAACAACAAGGCTAAATTTGGAAGATCATCTACGGTTAGAACGAACCTCTCTGTTAACCTACCCTTGTAGATTGCTTGCTTAATGCTGTGAATATGCATAGATCTTTATATCCTTTGAAATCATGAGCTTGAGAGATTAAGTTTGTGAGTTCCCTATGTCCAACACTTGTCATTAATGATATACACGATCAAAGCCAAAATTCCACTTCTGATAACAACAGAATGATTAGGATAGGACAAAGTATCTAACTGATAATGTATATTTTCACTGTTTTTCTATATTTCTCAGTTCTTTGACTCTACTTTTGCCTTTAGATTGTTATTTTGCTGTATTTATTATTTGCTGTTATTTCCTCTAAATTAAAATACAGTCATTAAAAGTGATAGCTATATCTTCTTTATTCTATATTCTAATCCTCCAACCACATTGGGCTCATGAATAAATATCAAATTAAGTGGAAAAATCCATATTTTACTTATAAATAGATGAAGTAGAGAAAACATGGAAAGCATAGTATAAATGAGAAATTAGAGAGAGGTCCCAAATAAATGTCAAAAATATCAATTTCCTATTCTTATTTTCTATAGTTTATATATAAACTATAAACACCATAAACATAAACACTAAATATTTATTTGAATCATGAAAAGACTTGGAAAGAAATGATAATACTGCTGATAAAAATAAAAATAGGTGGGGCGCCTGTCGGTTGGCTTAGTCGGTTAAGCGTCCAACTTTCGCTTGGGTCATGATCTCGCGGTTCGTGGGTTCGAGCCCTGCGTTGGGCTCTGTGCTGACTGCCAGCTCAGAGCCCGGAGCCTGTTTCAGAGTCTGTGACTCCCTCTCCCTCTGACCCTCCCCTACTCACGCTGTCTCTCTCTCTCTCCTAGAAATAAATAAAACATTTAAAAAAATAAATAAATAAAAAATAAAAATAGGAAAATTAAGTAATTAAAATCAATATTCTTTTTGTAGAAATGCATCAGAAAACTAGCAGGTAATAGTGGCAAGAGCATAGAACTTAGCCAGAAGATTCTGATGGGTTCTTAATTATCTAATTACTTGCTTGCAGAAGTCGCTTAATTTTTCCAACTAATTTTTAAAGGGATTACATAATTCTCTAACCTACCACATTTTTCAAGAATCAAGTGAGATAGCATATATGAAATTAAGTCATAAAACCACAAAATATTACAATATTTTGTACAATATTACAATATTAAAATGTACAATTTTATTTTATAAGTTTTCAAGCAATCCACAAGCAACCTCAATTTCTAGCTAGCAGTTTTCAGCCAAAGTATAGTCTAATAAAAGCAGAACTGTAGGGAGATGAATGGGAGGTAAAGGATGAAGTGATAAGGGTCAGGACTAGGTTGATGACAGCAAGAATAGCAGAAATTTAAGGAGGCAATGGGAGCCAAATGAAAAAGCCACATACTGTGTGATTCTAACTATATGACATTCTGGAAAAAGGAAAAGTACAGAGATACTAAAAAAAATAGTGGTTGTTAGAAATTAGGGGACAGAGAGAGATGAATATGCAGAACATGTAAGATTTTTATGGCAGTGAAACTACTTTGTACAACCACTACAGTGGTGGATATGTGTAATTATACTTTGGTCAAAACCATAAATGTACAACACCCAGAGTGAATCCTAATGTACACTTCAGACTTTGGATGATAGTGAAGTGTCAGTGGAGGTAACAAATGTACCACTCTGGTGGGGGATTTTGACAGTGGAGAAGGTGATGTGTTTGCAGGAACAGGGTGTATTTGAG
The DNA here is from genome assembly GCF_003009895.1 of Hyaena hyaena. Lineage (NCBI taxonomy): Eukaryota > Metazoa > Chordata > Mammalia > Carnivora > Hyaenidae > Hyaena > Hyaena hyaena. Next base: position 289,156 of record NW_024081576.1, read on the forward strand.
AACTCTCTGTACTTCCCACTCCCTTTTTCTGTGAACCTAAAACTTCTCTAAAAAATAAAGTTTATTTATTAAAAAAGTCATTGGGAGAGATATTCTGAAGGAAATCTAAGACTCAAATTCTCATCTATCAGAAATAATTAATATCATAAATAATTTGCTAGAAGCATACTGAAATAAGAGTCTAAAGATTTTGGTATCAGTTCTGCCTCTACTGCATTAAAATGGGTATCCGCTTCATATGATTTGGCCCTCACATCTATAAGAAAGTCATAACACCCCAGCACCTAGATAGAAACCTGGCACATAGGAGGTACTCAATAAATATTTGGGGAATGGATGAAGGAATGAAGGAATGAATAAATGAATGAAGGAATGAACCATACTTCCTTCAAGGGTTATTGTACCTAATAAGATAATGTATCATAGGTGCTTTGTGAATGATAAAGAAATTGATATATGAAAACATTATTAGCTACTTGGAAGTTCAATTTAGGCTTCTTTTAAAAGTTCCAACAAAGATATTTAACAGTTAAATGGATTACTTTCAGAATAGTGAATTCTCTGTCAAAGTGGTTAAACATTAGAGTTGAGTGATCTTCTATCAGGTAAGCAATAAAAGTAATTCTTGCTGTGAGCATAGGGTGGAATGCAATTTTATGATTCTATAATTTTTTATGAATGATAGCTAACATTTATTGAATGTTTACCAGGTGGTAGACACAGTGCTAACTGTGCATTTCCCCCACAATTCTTTGAGATACATGAAGCTAGTACATCCACAAAACAGGCTCAGAGAAGTTAAGGCACTTGTCTGCTTCACAGAATAGGAAGTAACTAGGGAAGAACTTGGACCCAGATTTATCTAGCTCCTGGGCCTTCCCTTGAAAGCCTGTATCACTACATTACACTGCCTCATAAAAGTATCAGTGTCTCCTTGACTCATTACTGTGGCAATCACTAACTCTTAAATCTTTGTAGAATTTATCTGCTAAATGACTGTTAGTAGCTGCTTGGTGATTCACGTCTATTTTATCAGTCTTAGCAAATCAGAAGTGGCATTTCTGGTTTTATTAATTCCTTTGCTACAAAATAGTATAAGATACAGGAGAAGGAGCAAAAATTTAAACAATTTTTGGGGTAACAAAAATGTAACATTTTAAAAAAAATGTTACTGAGACTTAATATTCCAGCAGCACTGCTGAAGACTGTGAAACCAGTTAAAGAATCAAGCTTCATCTGACCAGATATTATTATAAACCTTAAAATAACAATATTTATTAGATGACTGCTGCCCCAGGCATATGAAAATGTGCCAACTAAACATCTAATTACCAGTCCTAAATTTTAAAGATGCATATTCCTCTAAAAGGCACTTTGTGCTCCAGGATAGTATGGAAATAATTCTGCTGTACATTTCACATTGCTCAAAGTAAGTATTGTTCATCATGACAGTATTTGAACTTAATTCCAATTTAGGTTATTACTTTTTGACCATTTTAATATACCTAGAACACTTGTTTAATTAACCCAAGCCCTCCCAAATACTCATTTAAGCAAAAATATAAGGATGCTTTGGAATTAGTGAAAAATAGCTTTGTCTTTCTTCCTTTTAGTTGAGTTTGTCACCAAATCTAACACAGAATAGGCAGTAAAGGGGACTAGTTATAGCTTTGTGTGAATGATCTAAATTTGTGTACACTTGTCTAATAGTATCTTTAAAAAATAATAGATTCCATATTTGGTCAGATAACTAAATTAAAAACAAAGATCTTTCTCCCTAGGTTTCCTGAATGGATTTTCTTAGTTGTAGAATTATATGATGCTCAGAACTGAAAGGAACATTAGAAACTACTGAGACTAATTCCTGAATTCTATAGGTGAAAGTAATTGCCTCTAAGTGAAGTGGCTTACTTAGTGCCAAATAACCATTGAGGCATAAGATGACTTAAATCCCAAGTGTCTTAATCCCTAGCTTTTCTTCCTATTCCATGTTTCATAGACATTTCCTTATTATACTACAGGTAAATTCATGTCATTTTCAACCTTTTTAAAGTGGCATTGCCTGCCCCAATTTCCAACACCTGCCTCTAAATCCCAGTCAAAACAGACTACCAAGGTATTCATGAAAATGAATCAAGAGAAAATAATATTACATTGATAATGTACTTAATCTTCCTTTACTGTGATCTCAGAGTGCGATTAAGACATATCCCACATATCTGTAAGATACAGATATTATTTAAACACAAGCCTTTAAGTTTCCAGTATTTCCAGCTTCATTTTAATAGTAGCAGACAAAAAATTTGAAGTGACTGATACAATACTTTTCAAGCAAGGCAACATATTTTCTTAAGAAAATTCAGTCAGCCATCCATTTATTCACTCAACACTTTGGTGACACTTAATCTGAGCCAGTCTACATGTTAGATACATAAGGGATACAATGATGGACATAAATTAACTTGGAATTGCCCTTATGGAGTTTATATCATAATAGGAAAAGAAGCCTCAAATAAACATCACACTAATTAATAATAACAAATTGGGTTAAGGAATTCACTTTCCTTTCCAAAGGATAGAAATCTGATTTTGTGCATGTGTAGAATAAAAAACAAAAAAACAAAAACAAAAACAAACACAAACAGACAAAAAAAAAACCCAGAGCTATACAAGGGTTAGATAAGTCTTCCATGTCAGGGAGAATTTCTCAGAGGAGGTGACATTTAAACTGAGAACTGAAGGATTGTTATCAGGTAATTAGCCAAACAGTGGAGTGAGAGAGTATTCCAGACCCAAAGCACTGTGGCTGGCATTAGTGTGCTGCTGTATTTTTGCTCTCAAAGAACAAAAAGACCATTGAGAATTTTGTATCTGAAAAAAAAAAATTTTATTTCTTTGTGGAGAACAATGTGTGAAACAATGGCTGACATATGGTAAATGCTCAGCGAATATTTAAGAGAATAAAAAGCGCTTGTTAGTATAAGGCAATGAAATTGAAGTAGCAGCTGAATTTTCTCTGAGTCCAGAGGTGTCAAGAGTGTCCTAAAAATAGCAAGGAAAACCCAACTGCCTTGTTTAAAGATGCCAAACTTGGGGCACCTGGGTGGCTCAGTTGGTTAAGCACCTGACTATAGTTCAGGTCATGATCTTGCATTTTGTGGGTTCGAGCCCCACATCAGGTTCTGTGCTAACAACTCAGAGCCTGTAGCCTGTTTCAGATTCTGTGTTTCCCTCTCTCTCTGCCCTTCCCCCACTCATGCTCTGTCTCTGTCTCTCTCTCTCAAAAATAAACATTAAAAAATTAGTAATTAGTAATTAAAAAAACATTTTTAAGATGCAAAAGGTAATCATGTGCTTTTAAATGGTCATCATCCCTCAACTAAAACACCTGACCAAGACTATGAAATTTTAAAAAATGATTTACATTATTTCAGGTAACTTTGTGATACTATATAAATATTATTACTTTAAAGATATGAATGATCCCAACTTATCTCCCAGGTAAAGTGAATATCATTTAAGTAATTAGATCTGTTTTCACAACTTAGATTATTCTCACGGAAGAAAAACAAATAAACCTTTTGCCCCGTGGTAGTTAGATTTAAACTGTCTAACTCATCTACCTAACTTTCCAATAATATACATATCTATCATACTTATGTTCACCTAGTACACTCTATTCACACTGACCTCTCTGTCCTTAGCCCCTAACTCATTCTAGAGCCTCATACTCACTCTGAAAAGAATGTCCTCCCAGATTCTCCATGGCTGTCTTCTTCTCATCACTTGGATCTTAGTTTAATGTCACTGTAAAAAAAGGCTTCCCAGCTTCCCTAGGTAAGAGAACATGGCACAGTGCCTATCCCATGGTAAGCACTCCACAAATGGTAGCTATTTATTATTATACCTACTGAATGCTTTCTATTGGCATCAACACAGTGAAAGACATTTTATACACTTTTAATTCTTACTACTATCAGATAACCATTATCATTCCTCATTTTACAAATGGAATACTCAGAAAGATTAAATTGCTTGGCCAAAGTCACTGAGGCTTTAAGTGGCAGAACGTTTGTCTAAAATTAAAAAATCAAAACAAAATAAGGTATATAATTTTTTCTGCAAAATATACATTTTGATTAAAAGAAACCAAATGCAAAATGATGCCATTATATTGGACTTACACCTGAAAAATTAAGATGGTTGGGTAATATACTTTCTCTGATTGGATTACTCTGATGGTAGCTTTACACTTCTCCAATTTGTAGAACTGTTTATGCCCCAAACTCAACTGAACTCAACTGAAAATTTACCATATGCTTGATTTCTTTACATTTGCTAGTCAGTACTGACTTAAAATTCCTCCAATATTTAGTTATTACATACCACCCAAATTAGCTCTTGAGTCTTGTTAGTAACCAGGTTGTTTGAAATAGGTGAAAAACAGATCAGTGAGTATCTAGAGGGCGCCTAGCAATGTTTTGTATTATTGTATGTCATCCCCTGAAGATGACAGTGCCCTGCATGTCTATGGCTAGGTGCAAATTAGAAGTTGGAAACTGGGAACCTGCCTTATTTTGAGACAGCTCTTAATGAGATAGAAACTTCAAGGCAGCTTCCAGAAAGAGAAATGCAGACAGATTCTCTGGGTTCACTGTAAGATGAAAAAAAATAATCATGGAATATAGTTTGAGACTGAGGACAAAAAACCTTGGAGTTTGGGTAAATAAGTAAAAAGTATCTTGGATATCTAGTCTAGACTTTTCATTTTATAGATGAGGGAAAGGAGGCATAGAATTAAAATAAAGGTCAATGAACAGGTGAGATCAAAAGCATTGGTACTGACGGCCCAGTGCAGTTTAGCTTACCCTGCACTACCATACACAAAAATCAATTAACTGATGTTGATTTGACTTGCCTCAGCAAGTAACTTGAACTAAATAGTGGAAGAGCTGCTCTCTAAGAGAGAACTAACACAAAAAAATAATAAAGTGCATTTTTTTTTAATATTAAAGAGCTTAGCCACAGTCAAGCTTTCTAATTAGGTCAGGATAATTTAAAATGGACTAAAAACTATCCCAGGTGGGGATATCAAAAATTCATACTTTTGCCCTGGGTGCTATCTCTATGACCTTAGAGGTTTTAAAAGAGCAATAATGTATCCCCAGTTCCCATGAAATTTAGCTATCTATACAGGCAGTAGATTGAAAAAAAAAAAGCAAAAACTCAAACAAATTCAAGAAGCAATAAGAATTTCAACTCTTTATGAATACCTGCCCTTTTCTTTTTTAGTCTGCATTAAGAAATACTGACAGGTTTCATGTCCAAGTTAATGTGAAATGACAGATTATTCAGTTCAGAACACTGTGAAAAGCTACAGGGTAAATGATTCAATGCCACCTCAGCTATGTTTTTTGACTTAAAAAATTCTCTGTGTGAGGCTGTATCCAATTCCACAGCATTTTTCAGTTTAGAAACATCTCACTGGAAAAGTTTAGAATCCAGTGCACAGTCCAAAAGCATTTACCTGGCTTTATTGTATTTGGTTTTAATTTCTCTCTCATTGCATTTAGTTGACACAGGTTTTTACCAAACTCTTTAAGAGCCTATAAAGAAGAAATAACTTGTAATATAAAATAGAAAGAAAATTTTATAAATACATACAAGTTTATGCCTGGCTAATAAATAGTGCTTTTCAAAGTATGGTTCAAAGGAAGAACATCCATTAAATTTTTAGTAGCTTTGTATCGTTAATAAGGAAAACCTGACACATTCATGCTAATACATGTGTGATAATAGTGTGAAAATATGCTAAAGCGATGAAAATAATGAAAAATATTTTAACAGTAAAAAGAAAGACAGGAATTTCAATGCTATCAAATGAAATTAACTCAAAATTCCTTCTATTATCCCTTCTACAGTTTTACTCTTTACCTCTCTACTGTGGTTAAATACCCAGAGCTCTTATCATGGACCTTCATGGGAAAAAAATGTGGTTTGATAAGCTAATTGACTATAAAATGTAGTGATTAATCAGACATTTTTATAAGGAATTTGATCACTCTTTTACCATTTGTTGACTTATTGTGTTATGATGCTTAGTTCTTTCCTCAAGAAAACATTTATAACATAATATGCTGAGATCTGGATACTGAGAAATGTACCAAAAGATTAAGAGGAAGGGAAATCATGAGGTATGAGTGGGAAAATAGTAACTGAGGATCAGAGAATATCATGCCAATGAGATCTGAACAATAACAACAACAAAAAGTTAGGGAATATTAAGTAACTTGCCAGACATGTAGGAGACTGGGAAACAGGAAAAGTCTCATCCAGATGGAGGAAAACTATTTGAAAAGTCCTCAACATAAACTCTTCAGAGAATGGAAAGTAGTTCACTGAATGGAAGTTAGGATGGGTGTAGATGTGAGAAAGCAGCTATGAGTCTGAGATGAGATTAGAATGGCAGGGAGAGATTAAGATTATGAAGGATATCCTTTGTCATGCTACAGAGATTGGATTTTATACTTCTCAATGCAGTGTGGAGACATGGAAGGACATTACATTGGTTGGCAACATTACTGTATGACACACTGAAGGCAGTGGGATCACTAGGCAGGAAGTGGCCTGATACTGAGCAGAGGTAGTAGAATTGCAATAATACAGATGAATTCTGATGAGAGGATCAAAGGTTGTGATAGAGAGAGAAAGTGGTAATGATATATTAAGCCTGGGCCCAAATTCAGAACAAAGCTACTTTAGGCACCTAGTATTCTGAAGAGACTCCTGTAAATTTGGCAACCAGATAGCTCCTCTAGGACCTATATAGCTAAACAAGTTCTGCTTATACAAATATCTCCTCAGCATAGCGCCATCTTCCCCATCCACACCACTCTCTGTTTCCTGTGTATACAAGAATACTAGGAGTGCCTGAGTGGCTCAGTCGGTTAAGCCTCTGACTTCAGCTCAGGTCATAATCTCATGGTTCGTGAGTTCGAGTCTGACATTAGGCTCTGTGCTGACAGTGCGGAGACTTCTTGGGATTCTCTCTCTCCATCTCTCTGCCCCTCCCCAACTTATGCTTCTCTCCCTCAAAATAAATAAAAAACTTAAAAAAGATAATATTAAACAGAAGGAAAACATTTTTTTGCAACCTTTGCCCAAGTGGGTTCCAGTAGGCTTTTCTTACCCTTCCCATCTCCAAATTCAAGTGACAGGAAGAATCTAAGGACTCACTCAGAGAAATTATAAAACTGGTATCTTGTTTCTTTATTAAACATTTTCTTAGGCAGCAGACTTGCTGATTATTTCCTGGACCTGGAGGAGAAGAAAACTGAAGAGAGATTAAAGGCAGAAAAGGGGGTGGCAGGAAAGAACCCTATACTCCCACCATTTAGAAAGGCAAGAGCATACAGAGTTCTCATGGATTGGCTGGATCTTGGAGAAGGTTGGAAAGCATAAGCTTTCTAGGCTCTATAAGCAAAATGCCAAAGGTAGGAGCTTCCAGAAAGTTGGAAAAAGCAGTACCTAAAAAGGAACTTATAGCAGGAAAATCTGCAGTCATGAGGCACCAAATACTCATTTGAAGAGCTCACAAAAGCCAGTCTTTGGAGTTCTGCCTCAACAATGGCTCAGTGGACAGCAATTTTACCTAGATTGGCAGCTATGTCCCAATATGGGACAGTAAGTAGTTTTGTTTTATTTTTGTTTTGTTTTGTTTTGTTTTGTTTTGTTTTGCTTACTACTCAATTTCTTAGAGTTATCTCTTCAATGAAAAATGAGAGAAGAGCAGAAGGGATGTGAGGCAGGAGCCTGGGGTTGCATACTAGTGTTATTTGGGGCCAACAGTGGCTGCACAGTTACAAAGGCACTAATAGCCCTTTAGTGCCAGAAGTGATTGTCACACACCAGACCATGAGGATTGAGCACACAGAATCCCCGGTGAGAATTAAGACACAGAAGGTTTGCAGTTTCATTGGATTTTGAAACCAGTTCAGCCAGAAAAACGAGACTGGGGTGTGGACAGGCAAGAACAAACCAGAGAAAAACACCCAGCCTGAGGTAGGGACTGAGGATTTGCAGTAATAGTCCCATGGCAAGGGATCCCGCTGGGGATGAGAATATTGCAGTGAGTCAGGTGATAGATGGAAGAGTGGGGAGAGGAAGGAAGGGTGGAAGCTGGCAGGGGATAAGTAAGTTGGATAAGTAAGAGAACCTGGGTTCTGTCCCAGCTCTCTCCTCCCTACTCTGACACACAAAGAAGAAAGGGAACTGGGAAGACCAAGGAGAAAAATGTGAAAAGAAATGATTCTCCACTCTCCTTGTGGCTGCAGGGTCCTGGGTCCAAGTCACTTGTCAGTGGTGAGGTAGGGAACAGGAAATTAGAGATAAATTTTATCTTCATAACAACAGAAAATTATCTAAAAGCTTTGAGACCTTCTTGGATGTCTAAAGGAAGTAGAAAAATTGACTTGACAGGACATAGTTAAAGGCAGTGATTTGAAAAAGTAAAGCCACTTCATGTTTGTTACCCATTGCATTTCAAGTTTCCAATAAGCCAAAAAACAAAACAAAACAAACAAAACACCAAAACAAGAGAACAACAACAAAACAGGAAATGGGTTGAAGAGATACTTAAAATGTGCAATAGACCCAGCTTGACCAATTTGTTATGGGAGAAAGAGAAAAGAAAATGTTGACTACTGAGTTAATATTCTGAATTATGTCATAATCTTAGAGATAAATAATTACTCAAGGCTTTCCTTCTCTGGGCACAACTAACTCGTCTATAAACCAAAAAATTTTATGGTGGTTCTTGACCTTACTTTCCTCACAAACTCCCATGAGAATCTGAAGGAAGTTACACACTGTCTCCACAAAAATAGGTACTTGCACACTTAGAATTTTCAAACAAATTCATGTAAAAGAGGAAACATTGTAGTGAGAAGCAAATTTGGGGGAAAAGATTGAGTGTAGTTCTGAATATGTTAAGTTGAATGTGTCCATGACAAATCCTTATAGAAATGTCTTTCAGAAAGAAGACAATACAAACGTGTGCTTTGTTTTCATGGCAAGCACCTTCTGATGTCCAGCTCTGAGAAAAAGATGATCTCCTTCTCACCCTTTATTCAGAGCTGGTAGGTCCTGAAATTTTCAGTGGCTCAGCACAGAAGGTTCTGGAATTTCTTTAGGTTGCTGTAGAAATGCTCAGAACCAAGAATGAGGCCCATTAATTAAATAACTTCTGCATTTAAGCAGGGTTGTGCAACTTGCTGTTAGTCTTGAATAAAATAATAAATGATTAAGGACCACAGTTTTCTCATCAGTAAATGAGACTAATAATACTCAGCTCACATAGTGGTTAGAAGTATTTTGCTAAATAGTATGGAAGACTGGTGTGATGCCTGACACATAAAAAGTGATCAGTAAATGTTTATCATTACTAAAATCTTTCCAAGACCTTCACAGATCCTAAGCTCCATTGCTTTTTTCCTTTTTTTTTAGTTTATTTATTTATTTAGAGATAGAACATGAGCATGGGAGGGGCAGAGAGAGAGGGAGAGAATCCTAAGCAGGCTCCATGCTGTCAGACCAGAGCTTAATGTAGGGCTCAGTCTCACTAACTGTAAAATCAAGACCTCAGCTGAGATAAAGTCAGATGCTCAACCAACTGAGCCACCCAAGTGTCTCACTCTCTTATTTTTTAAAGATCCCATCCTAGATTTTATCTAGGATAATAAAATGTATTTATATCCCATATAAGATGCACTTTTTGCTATAAAGTATTTTGAAATAATTTTATAACTTTGTCCTTGAAAGTGTTAATATAATGGTAAAATTTGTATTATATTATAACATATGAGTAATTTTTTATATAAAAATAGAAGAGATAAGTAGAAGTTGACTGTTAAAATATTACTTTGTATTATTTTCAGCTTTGTAGTTATTTTTTATTGTTAGAGCCAATAACTTTTCTCATGTCTCAAATCATAAAGCAGGCCCTTAAAAATGCTGAGACTTTGTGTTCAATGGATAAAACACCGCAGCTGTTAGGTACTAAGGCACATTATGACAGATGCTCTAGTGAGGAAACAAAAATAAAGAAATGAATAATTCTAACTAGAGAGAATTAAAGACTCCTTAAGGTAAAGGAGGTAAAATATATACTTGAGCAGGGATAGATAGGTAAGAATGTGACCACTGAATAGTGTGTGATCTCATATGACTAGAGCAGTAGTCTCCAAATACAGGTTTGAACAATTCAGAGATGTATAAGATGTCCATTAAGGAACAGGAAGAAGGAAAGGAGAAAAATGGCATAACATATTTGTTTTTTACTTAAAATTATAATTTCTAATTATTCCTTGTTTACAATGTACCTAGTATACTAGTATAGTACTCTGTGTGTGTGTGTGTGTGTGTGTGTGTGTGTGTATGTGTACGATGGTGTATGCAATTATAAATAAAGTATATTTTTTCATAAAGAATTAGAAGACAATTTGGAGACCTGCAGAGAGTAGGGTAATAGATTAGGGGATGATAGACGTTATGGCCATTTGTTGGAAACTTTGGACTGGTCTACTAAGGAGTTAAGCCTACATTATTTTGTAGGCTATGGAGAGCCATAAAACATTTAAGCAAAAGAGTTATTAGATCTGTGCTTTAGGAAATTAAATCCAGAGGTAATGTGCAATTTGAATAAAAGAAGTGAAAGAAATTAGGGGGGAAATCAATAGGCTTATCAATAGGCCATTGTGCCTAAGACCCTCCCAAAACAGGGTAAGACTTCTGAATCTTCAACCCTCCAATGAGATGTCATCTCTTCTGGCATGCCTTCCCTATGATCACAACTTCTAGGCTGGCAAGCTATCTCTCCTATGTACTCCCAATTGTTTCCTGTACTTACTCCTTTCCAGAATTTATTACACTGAATGTCAATTTTCTACTTACTTGTCTAATGTTTCCTCAATTTCCTGTAGCTCCTAAGGGTAAGAGCTGGGACTTATCCATCATCATATTCCAGATGACTTCTCCAGTACCTGGAGTACAAAAGATATTCAATAAATAGTTGATGAATCTAACTGAAGGACTTCGTTCTTTCCTCACCTTCCAGCCATTCACTGGACTAACTCCTATTACTTTTCCAGGTCTCAGCTTAGATATCACTTTGTTCAGAAAAGCGTGTTTCCATTTAGCTCTTATCTCCTTTAACTATAATTGTATGTATAATTGTCTTTCTTATTATAAGGATGGTTCCCAAAGTGGGGAACCAAGGTAAGTAGATTTTAAGTTCATTCAGTGTACAATTTTGTATATCTATGCTCTTTAGGGATTGCAGTGCTTTAATGACTCTCATGATCTGTCTAGATCACCTCTAACTGAAGCTGTGAGTTTTCTCTGAGATGAGAAAAGCCTCTCCATAGCTGTTCTCTTTATGGCCTGAGTATTCTCCTTTGATTTCATATATGGACATATTCCCATCCTATGGTTGGTGTAAAAAAGTCTGTAGGCATTCTCATGAGAGTGTGTTCTGTTCAGAGTAACTTAGTAGAGCCAAAAACAAAGGGTACCAGTATTTATGTCAGCTTCCATGTTCCCATCTGTTTTCTGGATCATGAACCCCTTGACAATGTACTGCAACAAAATGCTCAGCCCACAGGACAGTGACAGTTCTTTTTACTATTGAATAGTGGCTACCAGCAACACTGTTGCCCTGATGCTTCTCCAAACCTTATTAGTAATTTTTCCTAAAAGCAAAACTGCTTCTCTGGTTTATTTCATGTCTTCTCTATTTATAAACATACCATGCCTTTTTCTGATTTTTTCCTCCTTCACTATTTTTTCCTTTTTTCTAAAATGATTTTTCTACTTCCTTCTACATATCCAATTTTTAAGATCCATATAGATCTTGTCCACCTGTAACAACTCTTCCAGTTGGTTTTATTGGTTTTCTTCTCTTCTGAACTACACGAGAATTATAGCCATGCACATAAGTTTATTGCTCTGTGGTCCTTGTGAATAATTAAATTGTTCAAACATTATGGACAGAAACTGTGCCTTAAAATTTCTTTCACATTGTCTGCCATGTTTTGTATAATGGAATAAATACAGTAATTAGTAATGCTATTGGTCTTATATTACTAATTTTTATTCCGGACACATGGTAGAATTGTGCTTTCCTGTTATTTTGAGGCATTTTTGGCAAGGTGCCTTTCTTTGGTCAATGAGATGTCAGTAGGAGTGTTGTGTGCCGCTTCCACGTAGTAGCTGTAAAAGTCTTTGTGTAGTTTGTCACATTCCACTTTTTTCTATCTTTGTAACTGGTGAACCACTTCAGCCTGGATCACCAAGAAAACAAGACATTTTGAAGAATACTCCAGCTGCCTCTCAATGGATGGCATCCATAAGATCCAATGTAATTTGCTACTCTTTGAGAGAGTCACCTACCAAGTGCAGAGCAATTGAATAATGAGCACCAGATATTTGGCTAGCTGAGGAAAAAAGCAGAGATAGTGGAGAAGACAGCTGTGAAACTTCACTCCTGACAGAAGCGGAACTTTCTTCCTTCAGCAGTACTTCAAGAGTACTGGTGCACAAAAGTCACATAACCATTAGGGTGACTCAAGTGATATTGCCATTTTTGTAGAATAAAAATACCCAAGTATTGGAAATTTCATTTAGTGCTATCAAATATAAATAGAACTAGGAGAAGAAAATAAGAAAAATATCTGTGAGAAGAAATGTAACATCTCTAAATGAACTATTGAATTTTATAGTGTATGATAAAAATAAGACCTGAATTTTTCTGAATATATCCAAGAGAGTTGATGATATACTTGAACCTGTGACTAGATTCTAACCATATTGTACTAAATATTTTATCATGGGTAAGCAGAAATGAAAAATTATAAGCAAAAAAAAAAAAGTCCTTTCCATTTTCACAAATAATAAAGGGAATTTTTTTTTTTTTTTTTTTACAAATACTTACCCATCTTCACAATCTTCTCTGAACTCATTCAAGAAATAGATAATCTTAATGCATTAAATCTTTCTTTAAAAGTTAAATTTGTAGTTTAAAACCTTCCCACAAAGAAAATGCCAGGACCAGATGCTTTATTGCAGAATTCTACCAAACATTTAACAAGTAAATAATATTAACTTTAGACAGACTCTTTCAGAAACTTAAAGGTGAGGAAATGTTTCCCAATTAATTCTATGAAATCGTCATTACCTGAAAACAAAAGCAGACCAAAAATTAGAAGACAATAAAATTACAAACCAGTATCTCTTAAGAAAATAGATGCAAAATTCTTAGCAAAACTATCTTAACAAAGAATGAAGTGAGAAGTATTATTCTTCCTAATATTACAGACTACTATATAGTTAAAGTAAATAAGACAATTTGATATTTGTGGAGAGACAGACATAAAAATCAATAGAACAGAATAGGGAAATCAAAAATAGACCTACACAAAAATATTCAACTGATTTTTTACAAAAGTAAAAAGAGTTGTGAAAGGTTAGTGCTAGGGCAATTGGACATCCTGAGGAATAAACAAAAACAAAATACAGTAAATAAATACTAATAAGTTAGATTCATACCAATGGTGGGATATGCAAGTGGTGGAATAGGAAGACCCTAAGCTCACCCCTTCCCACGTTTACAATGATTATCACTCATATATAAGTCAATAAATGGAAAAGCAATCTGAAGACAGGCAGAACAAATTCCACAAATAAATGTAGAGAAAATAATCATATCTGATAAGTTAGGAAGGCAGAAATGATGGTTGAGAGATGCCTGCAGGAGGGAGGGAGCTCAGACTGTGGAGAGGGGATAGCACCAGGGAACCCACACAGGGAATATGAATCCTGATGGAATATGGTCTTAAAAACCAGAGGGGCTGAAATATGTGAGTTTTATAAACAGAAGGACCTGGAACCTAGAGTATTAAAAGTCAGCTGGCTTGGAACACCTGGGTGGCTCAGTCAGTTAAACATCCGACTTTTGGCTTCCACTCAGGTCGTGATCTCATGGTTTGTGAGTTCCAGCCCCACACTGGGCTTGTGTTGACAGTGCAGACTGCTTGAGATCTCTTTCTCTCCCTCTCTCTATGACTTTCCCCTGCTTGCTCTCTCTCTCTCTCTCTCTCTCATAAATAAAGAAATAAACTTTTTTTTTTTAAAAAGTTCAGCTGATGTAGCACTGGGCAAGCTGAGAGCGGGAATGATAGCAGGATCCCTGACCCTAAGGAGACAATCACCCAAGAAGAGGTAACATGGAAGTGGCAGCTTGCACAAGGGAGGAAAATCTGGTTAAAGTAACTGCAGAGCATGTTGGGGGACTTCTCCAGGAACAAAGGAGATGGCAGTCACCATTTTCTTCCTCCACACCCCAACATAAACATAGAGCCACCTAAGGGAGGCTAGCAGTGCACCTCACCCACAAGTTCTTTTGAGGACTCATCCACTCTTAGCCTACAGGCCACATCTTTGGGCTCAGTGCAAATTTTGTTTATACATGTACCCACCCAACTATCCCTTCCTGGTGTCATGCACCTGGTGGTCACTGAGCTTCAGGAGATCTAGCCTATGACTAGTAGCTCAGTGCAAATTTTGCTAATACCTCATGTGCCCCATGCAGGCATCTCTCACAGAGACACAGTATGCCAAACCCAGCCACTGGGCACAGAGATGACATATATCCCTGACCACTGACTCTGCTGCATGCTATACCCCAACAGCTGATGCACTTTGGGGGAATCAGCCTAAGACTAGCAGTTTAGAACAGATTTTGCTAATAGAGTGTGTCACATCCAACTGCCTCTGCACTCTGGGTCCAGATTCTACATATACAGATATGGAATATCACACCCAGCTGCTGGGCTGCCCTTGCCCTCACCCCTGGCTGTTGCCGCTAGTGCATGCTGCACCTGTGGCTGCCACTACACCTCAGAGAATCTGGCTTAGGACTAGTGACTCCGTGCAAAAGTTCCTAACACAACCACCCTGTACCCAAGCCCTCATATGATCATTCTTCACAGCCAGCCTGCCTTGGTCTTGCTAAGACCACAGAGGGCAAGCACACTCCATAACAGGCAGAGAGTCAGTGAAGAAATCTGGCCTGGTATTGAAAGCCACTTAGACACAAGCAGGGTGCAGGCAGACACATAAGAGGCTCCCCTGAAGTGCCAGGTTCTGGAGAACAGAGAACTCTGCAGTAGAGCACTATATGACCTCTACTTCACAAAGCCACCACTTTAAAGGCAGAGAATAAAACTTCTGAGACGCAGAAAAGGAGGTCATAAGAGGGAAGTATACAGCAATCCAAGCCTTCCTAACTAAAGAAGGAAAAAAGTTCTCATATATACAACCTGACCTTACACCTTAAAGAGCTGGAAAAAGAACAGCAAATAAAACTGAAAAACAGCAGAAAACAGGAAATGATAAAGATTAGAGCAGAAATCAATGCTATTGAAACAAACAAACAAAAGCAAAAACAAAAACAAAAAAGCCAGTAGAACAGATCAATGAAACCAGGATCTGGTTCTTTGAAAGAATTAATAGAATTGATAAACCCATAGCCAGTTTGATCAAAAAGAAAAAGGAAAGAATCCAAATAAATAAAATCAAAAATGAAAGAGGAGAGATTACAACCAACACAGAAGAAATTAAAACAACAATAAGAGGGGCGCCTGGGTGGCTTAGTCGGTTAAGCGTCCGACTTTCGCTTAGGTCATGATCTCGCGGTTCGTGGGTTCGAGCCCCGCGTCGGGCTCTGTGCTGACTGCCAGCTCAGAGCCTGGAGTCTGTTTCAGTCTGTGACTCCCTCTCTCTCTGACCCTCCCCTGCTCACACTGTCTCTCTCTCTCTCTCTCCTAGAAATAAATAAAACATTAAAAAAATTAAAAAAAAAAATAAAACAACAATAAGAGAATATTATGAACCATTATACACCAATAAAATGGACAATCTGGAAGAAATGGACCAAGTCCTGGAAACATATAAACTACCACAACTGAAACAAGAAGAAGAAGAAAATTCGAAGAGACCCAAAACCATAAAGAAATTGAATTAGTAATCAAAAATCTCCCAAAAAACAAGAGTCCAGGTCCAGATGGCTTTCCAGGGGAATTCTACCAAACATTTAAAGAAGAGTTAACACCTATTCTCTTGAAGCTGTTCCAAAAATTAGAAATGGAAGGAAAACTTCCAACTCTTTATATGAAGCCAGCATTACCTTGATTCCAAAACCAAAGGCCCCACTAAAACAGAGAACTATAGACTAATTTCCCTGATGAATACGGATGCAAAAATCCTCAACAGGATATTAGCCAACAGGATCAAACAACACATTAAAAAAAATATTCATCACGACCAAGCAAGATTGATACCTGGGATGCAGGGCTGGCTCAATATCCACAAAACAATCAATGTGATTCATAACATGAATAAAATAAAGGACAAGAACCACATGATCCTCTCAATAGATGCAGAGAAAGCATATGATCATACCTCGAGATCATAAAAACAATATATAAAAGACCCAATGCTATATCATCTTCAATGAGGAAAAAAATAAGAGCTTTCCCCCTAAGGTCAGAAGCAAGACAGGCATGTCCACTCTCTCCACTGGTATTCAACATAATATTGGAAGTCTTAGCCTCAGCAATCAGACAACACAAAAGAATAAAATTATCCAAATCGGCCAGGAGGTAGTCAAATGTTCACTCTTTGCAGATGGCATGATACTTTATATGGAAAACCCAAAAGATTCCACCAAAAAATCTGCTAGAACTGATCCATGAATTCAGTAAAGTTCCAGGATATAAAATCAATGCACAGAAATTGGTTAGATTCCTATACACCAACAATGAAGTAACAGAAAGAGAAATCAGGGAATCGATCCCATTTACAAATACACCAAAACCCATAAAATACCTAGGAATAAATCTAAACAAAGAGTTGAAAAAACCTATACACTTAAAACTATAGAAAGCTTTTGAAAGAAATTGAAGAAGACACACCAAAAAAATGGAAAAATATATTCCATGCTCCTGGCTAGGAAGAACAAATATTGCTAAAATGTCAATATTATCCAAATAGTCTACATATTCAATGCAATACCTATCAAAATAACACCAGCATTCTTTACAGAGCTAGAACAAGCAATCCTAAAACTTGTAAGGAACCAGAATAGACCCCAAATAGCCAAAGCAATTTTGAAAAAGAAAACCAAAGTAGGAGGCATCACAATCCCAGAGGTTAAGCTGTATACAAAACTGTAATCATCAAGACAGTATGGTACTGGCAAAAACAGACATTCAGATCAATGGAACAGAAAAGAAAACCCAGAAATGGACCCAAAAATATATGATCAACTAATCTTTGACAAAGCAGGAAAGAATAATCAATGGAATAAAGACAGTATCTTCAGCAAATGGTATTGAGAAAACTGGACAGCGACATGCAGAAAAATGAACTTGGATCACTTTTTAACACCATACACAAAAATAAACTCAAAATGGATGAAAGACCTAAATGTAAGACAGGAAGCCATCAAAATCCTTGAGGAGAAAGCAGGCAAAAACCTCTTTGACCTTGTCCACAGCAACTTCTTACTCAGCATGTCTCCATAAGCAAGGGAAACAAAAGCAAAAATGAACTATTGGGAATTCATCAAAATAAAAAACTTCTGCACAGTGAAGGAAACAATCAGCAAAACTAAAAGGTGGCCGATGGAATGGGAGAAGATATTTGCAAATGATATATCAGATAAAGGGTTAGTATCCACAGTCTATAAAGAACTTACCAAACTCAACACCAAAAAACAAATAATCCAGTGAAGAAATGGGCAAATGACATGACTAGACACTTCTCCAAAGAAGACATCCAGATGGCCAGCCCACACATGAAAAACAGCTCAGAGTCATTCATCATCAGGGAAATACAAATCAAAACCACAATGAGATACCACTTCACACGCATCAGAATGGCTCACATTAACAACTCGGGCAGCAACAGATGTTGGCAAGGATGTGGAGAAAGAGGATTCCTTTTACACTGCTGGTGGTAATGCAAACTGGTGCAGCCACTCTAGAAAAGAGTATGGAGGTTCCTCAAAAAATTAAAATAGAACTACCCTAAGACCCAGCAATTGCTCTACTAGGTATTTATCCAAGGGATATAGGTATGCTATTTCGAAAGGGGTCATGCACCCCAATGTTTATAGCAGCACTATCTACAATAGCCAAAGTATGGAAAGAACCCAAATGTCCATCAACGGATGAATGGATAAAGAAGATAAATGTCCATCGACAGATGAATGGATAAGGAAAATGTGGTATACATATACAATGGAGTATTACTCGGCAATCAAAATGAATGACATCTTGCTATTTGCAACTACATGGATGGAACTAGAGGGTATTATGCTAAGCGAAATTAGTCAGTCAGAGAAAGACAAATATCATATGACTTCACTCATATAAGGACTTTAAGATACAAAACAGATGAACATGAGGGAAGGGAAGCAAAAATAATATAAAAAAATATAATATAAAATAATATAAAAAAAAAGGGAGCAAAACATAAGAGACTCTTAAATATGGAGAACAAATAAAGGGTTGCTAGAGAGGTTGTGGGAGAAGAGATGGGCTAAATGAGTAAGGGGCATTAAGGAATTTACTCCTGAAATCATTGCAGCACTATATGCTAACTAACTTGGATGTGAATTAAAAAATAAATAAATTTTAAAAAGGGAATGGCAAATATGAAAAATTAAATAATTAAAGGCAGAGAGCAAAGTTAACTTTCTTAACACAGAAAGACTGATGGACTGAGGAAACAGAGGAATTTGTCCCAAATGAAAGAACATGACAAAATCACAGCAGGAGATCTAAGCAAAACAGAAATCAATAGTATGCCTAATAGAGAATTTAAGGTAATGATCATTAAGATACTCATTGGATTTGAGAAAAGAGTGGAGAATATCAGTTAAATCCAGATGAAGAACTCAATAAATGAAGAGTTTATGAAATGAAATGAAAAATACAACAGATGGAATGAACAGTAGGCTTTAGGAAGCAGAGACATGTATCAGTGACCCCAAGGTTAGAGTAATGGAAGGCAATCAAGCTGAACAGATAAGATATCCATATCTAGGAGGCACAGAGAAACCTCAACAAAATCACAAAAGCAGATCCACATGGAGAACTATTATAATTAAAATAGCAAAATGAAAATTTAAAAAAATAACAGCAAAAATGTAATGGTAAAGAAAAAAATTAAAAGCAGAAAGACAAAAGAAGAAAGTACCATGCAAAGAAAATCCCATAAGACTATCTGTGAATTTTTCAGCAGACACTTTGCAACTCATAGGAGTGGCATGATATATTCAAAATGCTGAAAGGGAAAAATCTGCAGCCAAGAATATTTCTATCCAGTAAACTTATCCTTCAAAATAGAAGAAGAGATAAAAACTTTCCCAAACAAAAACTAAAGGAGTTTTTGGTCATGTTTCTTGCAGAAACATTAAAAAAGACTCTGAATACAAAAGAAAAACCAACAATATGGAACTAGGAAAGGCAAGAACAGTAACAAAAAAATGAATATTTCTGTAAAAAAAAAACAGTCAAAGGAACTCACAAATTAAAAGGATGTAAAATATGATATCATATACCTAGTGGGGAAGAGAGGAATAAAGAATGGGCGTAAATGGAAGAGACCATCAACTTAATTTAGACTGCTGTATGCAGAAGATGTTATATTCAAACCTAATGGTGACCACAAATTAAAAAACACTAAAATATATGCAAAGAAGAAAAGAAAGAAATCCAAATATATCATTAAAGAAAACGAGTAAACCAATTCAGAGAAGAATAGAAGAAAGAATCAGAGAAAAACTACAAAAACAACCACAAAACAGGTAATAAAATGACACTAAATACATATCAATCAATAATTACTTTGAATGCAAATAGACTAAATGCTCCAATCAAACAATATGGATAAAAAAAACAAGGCCCATTTATATGCTGCCTACTGGAGACTCATTTTAAACCTAAAGACACACCTGCAGGCTAAAAGTGAAAGAATGAAGAAACATCTATTATGCAAATGTATATGCAAAGCAAACCAAAATAGCAATACTTCTATCAGATAAAGTAGACTTTAAAACAAAGACTAACAAGAGACAAAGAAAGACAGTATATACTAGTAATAAATGGGACAATTCAACAAGAAGATAAAATAATTGTAAATATTTATGTACTCAATATGGAAGAACTAAAATACATAAAACAGTTAATAACAAATTTATAGTAATACAATAATAGTAGGGGACTTTAACACCCCACTTATATTAATGGACAGATCATCCAACTAAAAAATCAACATGGAAACAATGACTCTGAAAGGCAAATTGGACCAAGAGGATTTAAGATATACTTAGGACAGTCCATCCTAAGAGAGCAGAATACACATCTGATGTCAGAAAAAGACATCACAAATAGAGAGAACTACAAGCCAATACCTTTGATGACCATGGATGCAAAAGCTCTCAACAGAAGACTAGAAAAGAGAATCTAATAATACATCTTAAAAAATCATTCACCATGATCAAGTGGGATTGGATGTATGCCAGTATGCAAGGGTGATTCAATACTTGCAAATAACATTGTATCAACATGATACAATATATCAATAAAATAAAGAGTAAAAACTGTGTCATCATTTCAATAGACGCAAAAAAATCATTTGACAAAGTACAATGTCCATTTATAATAAAAGTCCTCAACAAAGTAGGTTTAGAAGGAATATACCTCAACATAAGAAAGCCACTTATGAAATATCCACAAAGAACATCATCCTTAATGCAGAAAAACAGCTTTCCGCCTAAGGCCATAAGACAAGAATGTCCACTCTCACCACTTTCATTCAACATAGCACTGAAAGTCTTAGCCACAGCAATCAGATAAAAAAATGAAATAAAATGAACCCAAATTGGTAGGGAAGAAATAAAACTTATGTTATTTACAGATGACATGATATTATATATACAAAACCCTAAAGGATCCACCTAAAAACTAGAACTAATGAATGAATTCAGTAAAGTTACAGGATACAAAATCGATGTGCAGAGATCTACTGCATTTCTTTTATACTAATAATGAAAGAGCAGAAAGAGAAATCAAGAACACAATCCCATGTACAAACGCACCAAAAATAATGAGATACCTAGGAAAAAAACAAACCAAAGTGGTAAAAGACCTGTACTCTGGAAACCATAAAACACTGATTAAAGAAATTGAGGACAATACAAAGACATGGAAATACATTCCATACTCATGGACTGGAAGAACAAATATTGTTAAAATGCCTGTACTATGCAAAGTAATCTACACACCAAATGCAATCCCTATAAAAATATCAACAGCATTTTTCATTGAACAAGAACAAAATATCCTAAAATGTATATGGAACCACAAAAGACCCCAAATTGCCAAAGCAACCTTGAAAAAGGAAAGAAAAGCTGATGGTATCATAATTCCAGACTTCAAGTTATATTACAAAGTTGTAGTGATCAAAACAGTATGATATGGCACAAAAAATAAACACATAGATCAATGGAACAGAAGAGAAAATCCAAAAATAAACCCAGATTTATATGGCCAATTAATCTCCAACAAAGCAAGAAAAAATTATCCGTTGGGAAAAAGAAAGTCTCTTCAACAAACAGTACTGGTAAAACTGAACAGCTACATGCAAAAGAATGAAACTGGACCACTTTCTTTCATGTTACAAAAAATAAACTCAAAATGTATTAAAGACCTAAATGTGGAACATGAACTCATAAAAATCCTAGAAAAGAACACAAGCAGATAGGTCTCTAACTTGGCCTTAGCAACATTTTTCTAGATATGTCTCCTGAGGCAAGGGAAATAGTAGCAAAAATACACTTTCAGGACTACATCAAAATAAAAGGCTCCTGCATAGGGAAGGGAACAGTCACAAAACTAAAAAGTAACCTATGAAATGGGAGAATATATTTGCAAATGACATATCCAATAATGGTAGTACCCAAAAATCTATAAAGAACTGTTATATCTCAACACTCCAAAACAAATAATCCAATTAAAATTGGGCAGAAGGCTTGAATAGACATTTCTCCAAAGAAGATATCCAGATGGCTAACAGACACATGAAAAGATAGTCAACATCACTCATTATCAGAGAAATGCAAATCAAAACTACAGTGAAATAACACCTAACACCTGTCAGAATGGCTACAATAAAAAACACAAGAAATAACAGATGTTGGCAAGGATGTGGAGACATAGGAACCCTGGTGCACTGTTGGTGGGAATACAAACTGGTGCAGGCACTCCGGAAAACAATATGAAGTTTCCTCAAAAATGTTTAGATAGAACTATACTACATCTAGTAATCACACTACTGGGTATTTACCCAAAGAATATAGAACTACAGATCCAAAGTGGTACATGTATCCTGATGTTTATAACAGCAGTATCAACAATAGGCAAATTATGGAAAGAGGTCATTGACTGATGAATGGATTAAGAAGATGTAGTGTACACACACGCACGCACACACACACACACACACACACACAATTGAATATTACCCAGAGGTCAAACCAAAGGAATGAAACCTTGCCATTTGAAACATTGTGGATGGAGCTAGAGTGCATTATGCTAAGTGAAATAAGTCAGAAAAAGACAAGTAACTTATGATTTCACTAACATGGAGTTTAAGAAACAAAACAGATGAATATATGGGAAGGGAAAATAAATGAGAGAGGGAAGCAAATGATATGAGACTCCTAATGATAGAGAACAAACTGAGGGCTGATGAAGGGAGGTGGGTGGGTGATGGGCTAAATGGGTGATGGACATTAAGGAGGACACTTGTGTTGAGCACTGGGTGCTATATGTCAGTGATGAATCACTAAATTCTATTCCTGAAACCAAAACAAACAAACAAACAAAGAACTTTGTGACCTTAGGTTAGGTAAAGATTTCCTAGTACAACCACAAAAACACAAAGCATAATCAATATGTTAAACTTCATCAATCTTAAGAAATTCTGCTATTGGAAAAATGTTAAGACATGCCATAAACTGATAGAAAATATTTGCAATTATCCTACCTGAAAAAGGAGTTATATCTAGAATATTTTTTAAAAAACTGTCAAACCTGAATAAAAAGACTATTTCATAAAAAATTGCTAAAATATTTTATTGCTTCACCAAAAAGATATACAGATGGGTAACAAGCACTTGAAAGATGCTCAACTTCATTAGTCATTAAGGAAAAGCAACTTAAAACTGCAGAGAGATTCTACTACCTAGTTAATATAATAGCTAAAGTTAGAAAGACTGACCATCTCAAGTGTTACAAGAATTCTCAGATGCTGCTGCTAGGAATTTAAAGAGTGATATAACTGCTTGGAAATAGTACAATATCTCCTTTAAAAAGTTAAACATTAAGCCTAAACATAAACCAAATGACCCAACAATTAGTCCTAAGTACCTATCCAAAACAAATATAAGCAAATATCCATAAAATACATATTACATGAATGTTGATAGCAGCTTTATTTGTAATAGATCCAAGCTGAAAATAGCCTAAACATCCACCAAAAGGTGAATGGATAAACAAGTAGTTGTATATGCACACAATGGAATACTATTCAGCAATAAAATGGAATGGATTATTTATCATTGCAACAGTACAGATGAGTCTTAACTTTATCTTAACTATGCTGAGCTAAATAAACTAAACAGAGAGGAGTATATAATCTTATGATTTCTTGTATATGAAATTATGTAAAAGTTCAAACTTACTATAGAGACAGAAAGTAGGTCAGTAATTGCCTGGTGATAGGAGTGTGATAAGAAGAGGTTACAGGAAGAGAACACAAAGTGGTAATAGAAGTAATAGTTTTATATCTGCATCCATTTGTGAGGACTTTTCAAAGTATGTACTTTAAACCTGTAGGCCTATTATATTCCTATCATACCTCAATATAGCTAGTTCTTTTTTTTAAATGGCAGCCTCCATTTGTCCTTAAAATAAAGACCAAGTGTTTCCCATACTATACTAGGTCCTGCATGATCTTGTCCCCATCTACCTCTCCAGTTTCACCTTGGGCCTCTCCTGCCACTTTTATATGCTGCCATCATAATTGACCATTTTGTTCTTTAAAGTTTTGTGGTCCTTCCCACCTCAAGCCCTTTGCAAATGCTCTCCCCTCTCCTTTTCCCACTCTTAACTCCTGGTTAACTTCCTCTCATCCTTCAGTTCTCATCTCAAATATCACTCCCTCAGAAAAGACTTACTGAACACCCTAAAACACTTGCTGTTTATAACTCTCTGTTTTTTCCTTTTTAAAATGTGTCACAAACTTTATTTATATTTTTTAGTACATTTTCAATTAATGGCTATCAACACTACTAAAGTATAATAATTTACATGTACTATCTAGTTAATACTTTTGAATAACTAGTTAGATATAACGTTTTACATGTAAAGAGATTAACTGCTTAAAATCACATACATAATAGTCAATGGCAGTGACTTAACCTCAACCATCTCTGATTTTAAAGCATATAATCTTAATTAATAGTTAATGATTCTGTAATATTATATCTACTATGATATGATACCATAATAAATCTAATCTGGAAGTCAGAGCATGATCTCTATAAGTGGCAACAGGTAAGTAGGTAGTACCTCCAGACCAGCAGTCTACCTGGAAGAACATAAACTAACTTGTGAGGTATCTGACAGATAAGCCAAAATTGGAAGTGGAAGGTCCGTAAAATGGCTCTGAAATTTGGAAATCAAGATGGCATCAAGAAGTTAGCAATAAGAGTGCCTGGGTGGCTCAGTCAGTTGAGTGTCCAACTCCTGATTTCAGCTTAAGTGATGATCTCACAGTTCATGGATTCAAGCCCCATGATGTGGGCTGTCAATGTGGAGCCTGTACGGGCTTTTCTCTTTTTCTCTCTCTCTCGAAATGAGTAAATAAGCTTATATAAAAGAAAA
This sequence comes from Hyaena hyaena, assembly GCF_003009895.1. Lineage (NCBI taxonomy): Eukaryota > Metazoa > Chordata > Mammalia > Carnivora > Hyaenidae > Hyaena > Hyaena hyaena. The sequence goes on from NW_024081576.1 coordinate 314,226, forward strand.
GACATTAGCACTAAATCTGTGCAAGATAAAGGTTAACATGATGCTATCCTAGATAGACTCTGGAATTGGGCAGATGAACAAGCCAGAGAACCAGTAATTTCATGCAAAGTGTCAATCAAGATATTTCCAGGTCTAGGCAGAAACTCATGGAAAAGTTGAGAGACAAGAATATAGTAAGCACGACTTGGCACACAATGTTAGAATGCTGGTTTGCATTTGTAAAATCTTTGCTTACCTCCAACAGACCTCTACTTCACTATGCCCTTATAGTGAAGGGCTCCAATTCGAGGACTTCTCAGCAGAATTAATCCCCAAATTTGAAGATTTCCAATGTAACACTTACATGGTAATAGGAGAGGAGAGAAGATAGATAACGAGGCCAGAAATCACTAGAAAACATTAATTAAATATTCAATTATCTAAGTAATTATGTGTGGAATAGCCAGCCATTATAATGTAAATCACATTCACTGTCTCATTTAGTTTTTCTTTTCTACATTATTTTTTTTAAAAAAAATTTATGTCTCTATTTTATTGTGAGAGACAGAGACAGAGACCGAACAGGGTAGGGGGAGAGAGAGAGGGAGACACAGAATCTGAAGCAGACTCCAGGCTCTGAGCTGTCAGCACAGAGCCGGATGCAGGACTTGAACACACGGACTGTGAGATCATGACCTGAGCCGAAGTCGGACACTTACCCGACTAAGCCACCCAGGCACCCCTTCTTTTCTACATTAAAAAATGTATATGAGCTCATCCTATCAAGATTTGTAACTTGAATCAATAGACAGGCTTTTGTTACACGACATTGCCACTTGACAGATAAAAAACATCATTGTATTCAAAATTCTTCATCCCCCAAGTGGCCTAAAGTACAGGGGTGTTAATAAACTATCTTAAAAGAGAGTATAATGTATTGCCTTCTGTCAGTGAGGAAGGACTGATCTTAAATCAAGAGCTGAAATACTGCCAGTGTCTAAGATATATTTATTTCTTTAAAGGAAGTGGATTTTAAGCCAAACTTCTCACCTGCTCGATGAGAATTTATGCCAATCAGTAAGATCCAAATATTTTAAAGATATTAGTGACCCGCATAAATTGTAGTAATTTAACTAAATTTCATTAAAGTTTGTAATTCTCAAAAGATAATGCCTATTTGTTTAGAAAAAGTGTGTTTTAGGGGCGCCTGGGTGGCTTAGTCGGTTAAGCGTCGGACTTTCGCTTAGGTCATGATCTCGCGGTTCGTGGGTTCGAGCCCCGCGTCGGGCTCTGTGCTGACTGCCAGCTCAGAGCCTGGAGCCTATTTCAGAGTCTGTCTCCCTCTCTCTCTGACCCTCCCCTGCTCACGCTGTCTCTCTCTCCTAGAAATAAAAATATATATATATATATATATATTAAAAAGAAAAAGTGTGTTTTAATTTCAAATACATCTTTTTATAATAGTTTATCTTTGGAATTTAAATGGAATACATATATTTCATTTTTATAGAAAATGAGCATTATGTAAGTAATGAATAGAACTTTGCATTGACCATCTTGAATGGAAGATGGCAGAGAAATAGGGAGCTATGTGCATTTCGCTCGCACCCATCTCTCAAACAGAGAAGGCCTGAAGTCATAGGACACTGAGCCACAGGAGTTTGGGAAGAGAAAGAGACAGAGTACACTGGGAAGACAACCTCATAAGTGCGTGAGTGCGAACTGGGGAAGATAAAAGCGGGCCTGGACCAAGATACAGAGGGAGGTAAGGGAGCCCCACTTGTGGGCAGCTGCGGTGAGTTGAGGGGAAAAGAAAGAGCGACTGAAACAGCTCATAGAACTGTCGCTGGAGAAGAGAAAAACCTTGGCTCCGATGGAAAGTGTTCTTAGTTCTAGCTGGGGTGCTGAGTTTGAACTGGGTGCCTTGGGTTGGCGCCAGGAGAAACTGCTCCTCTGCTCTCCCGGCTCCATCCCCTGTGGCAGCAGGAAGGCAGCTGACCTGAGGCTACACCACCCCTCCCCTTGCTCGCCACCCCTCCCCTTGCTCGACCCTGGCGGCTCGGAAGCGGAGACCTGCGGCACTGTATTTCAGGGAGACCTGCGGGACTGTATTTTGGGCAGTATCAATAAAGTGCGTGGACTGGGACTGGAAACGAGGGAGGACTTGGGACACAGAACATGGCCCAACTTTGCTGCACCTCCGGCACAAGGAGATTGGACCCAAAAGAGTGATTTGCAATGCCTGGTTCAAGAAGGGACTGGGGCACTGCATTTTTCTCCCCACAACCACGGAGGTGGGGTCTCAGGGAGGGGCTGGCAGATCGCAGTGGAGATTAAGACCTGCCCATCCCCACTAGAGATTGCTTTTTTGTTTTACGTGAGCCCAGGGCAAGACCAACATGGATGCACTGCCTTGATTAATTCTAGATCAATTCTTTCTATTCAGTATATTTTCCCTTGTCTCATTCGTATCCCTCCCCTCCAGACTGGGCACTCTGGTTATTGGTTTGTTTAAACAGTCACATTTAATCCATTCTCTAGATGTATATTCTACACTTCCACTGCTACCCTTCTATCTCTCTCTGGAGTAATCAGACTATATAGTTTCTCTGAGTAACATTATCTTTGTTACTTTCTCCTCGCCTCTTACCATATTCCCCTGTTTCTCTCTCTGAATTAAGCCTCTTATTCTCTCTGCCTGGTCATCGTCCAGTTTCACTTCCTCCCCGCCCTTTCATTTCTTTCTTTGTATATGCTCTTCCATCAGCACTGCATACACCCTGCTCTTTATTTGTAGTTGGGAATTCTGGTTTTTTGCTTTTAGACTATCTTTGTCTTTTGGATTTTTTCTTTTTTCTTTTCTTTTCTTCTTTTTTATATTTTTATTTTTATTTTTATGATTTGTTTTTCCTCCTTCCTCCTTTTTTTCCTTCCGTCATCTTTTTCTTTTTCTTTTTCCCTTTCAGTTTGGGTGTCTGTTGGATTTGTCAGTGTGTTTGTGTGCCTTTGTTCCCTGTGTGTTTGTCTGTCTGTTTTCTTTTCCAGGGCTACCTCAAGAAACAAGCCAAAGTACACATGGTGAAGATTCCTGAATACCACTATGAGTAGGGAAATAAAATAACCAAAGTCTCAACAAGAGATACTAAAAGACACAATTCAAAGAACACTTTCTGAATGAACAGGCCTTGGCTTGGACAAAGAGGCTTCTTTAATACAGTAGTACTCACAAGTGCAGAGTGCATAACAAGCTTTGAAAACTAACAAGAGACAGAAAGCTAGCCAAAATGATGAAACGGAAGAACTCTCCTCTAAAGAAATTCCAGGAAGAAATGACAGCTAAAGAACTGCTCAAAACAGATATAAGCAACATAACTGAACAAGAATTTAGAACAATAGTCACAAAATTAATCGCTGGGCTTGAAAAAGGCATGGAAGACATAAGAGAAGCTATTGCTACAAAGACTATTACCTTAAAAATAGTTGTGATGAATTAAAAAATGCTATAAATGAGATGCATAATAAAATGGAGGGGTCCAATGCATGGACTGAAGAGGCAGAGAGGAGAATAGGTGAATTAGAAGACTACAATTACAGAAAAAGAGGAAGCCAGGAAAAAGAGAGATAAACTGATCCAGGGACATGAAAGGAGACTTCCAGAGCTGAGTAATACAATCAAACAGAACAATATCCTTATCATAGGAATTCCAGAAAAGGAAGAAAGAGGGAAAGGTGCTGAAGGAGTCCTTGAACAAATTATATCAGAGAACTTTCCCAATCTGGGGAAGAAAGCAGACATTGAAATCCAAGAGGCACAGAGAACTCTCCTCAGACAAAACTGGAATCAATATTCTGCATGACATATCAGTGAAACTGGCAAAATATAAGGACAAAGAGAGAATTCTGAAAGCAGCTAGCGGAAAAAAAAAAAAAAAAGGCCCTAACATACAAAGGGAAACCTATCAGAGTAGTTGCAGACCTATCTAATGAAACTTGCCAGACCAGAAAGGAATGGCAGGAAATCTTCAATGTGAGAAACAGAAAAAATATGCAGCCAAGAATCCTCTATCCAGAAAGCTTGTCATTCAGAATAGAAGGAGAGATAAAAGTCTTTCCAGATAAACAAAAATGGAAAGAATTCGTCACCACTAAACCCTACAAGACATCCGAAGACTCTATGAGGGAAATGTTGCAAGGAACACAAGGTACCAGAGACATCACCACAAGCATGAATCCTACAGAGAACACAGTGACTCTAAACCCATATTTTTCAAGAAAACACTGAATGTAAATGGACTAAATGCTCCAATCAAAAGACATAGGGTAGCAGAATGGATAAAAAAAAAAAAACAAGATCCCTCTATTTGCTGTCTACAAGAGACTCATTTTACACCTGAGAACACCTTCAGATTGAAAGTAAGGGGATGGAGAAATATGTATCATGCTCCTGGAAGTCAAAAAAAAGCTGGAGTAGCTATACTTATAACAGACAAACTGGACTTTAAAAAAAAGGCAGTAACAAGGGATGAAGAAGGGCATTATATAATAATTACAGCATCTATCCATCAGAAAAAGCTAACAATTATAAATGTCTACACACCGAATACGGAAGCACCCAAATTCATTGAACAATTAATCACAAACAGAAACAATCTTATGGATAAGAATGTGCTAATAGCAGAGGACTTTAATACTCTACTTACAGCACTGGATAGATCAACTAGACAGAAAATCACTAAAGAAACAATGGATTTGAATGACACATTGGACCAGATGGATTAGACAGATATATTTAGAACTCTACATCCTGAGGCCATGGAATTCACTTTCTTCTCAAGTGAACGTGGCACATTCTCCAAGATAGATCACATACTGGGTCATAAAGCAGCCCTCAATAAATATAAAAGAATTGAGATCATACCATGCATACTTTCAGATCACAGTGCTATGAACTTTGAAATCAATCACAGGAAGAAGTCTGGAAAACCTCCAAAAACATGGAGGTTAAAGAACGCCCTACTAAAGAATGAATGGGCCAATCAGGCAATTAGAGAAGAAATTTAAAAATATATGGAAACAAATGATAATAAAAATACAACAATCCAAACTCCATGGTATGCGGCAAAGTCAGTCCTAAGAGCAAAGTACATTGCACTCCAGGCCTATTTCAAGAAATCAGAAAAAGTGCAAGTACAATATCTCACAACACACCTAAAGGAACCAGAAGGAGAGCAACAAGAGCACCCCAACCCTAGTAGAAGAAGAGAAATAATAAAAATCAGTGCAGAAATAAAGAATATAGAATCCAAAAAAACAGGTGAAGATATCAATGAAACCGTGAGTTGGGTTTTTGAAAAAATAAACAAAATTGACAAACCTCTAGCCAGGCTTCTCAAAAAGAAACAGAAGAGCACCCAAAGAGACAAAGTCATGAATAAAAATGGACTTATTACAACCAATGCCTCAGAAATACAAGAACTTATCAAGGAATACTATGAAAAATTATGTGTCAACAAACTGAACAACTTAGAAGAAATGGAACAAATTCCTAAACACACACGCACTACCAAAATTCACACAGGAAGAGAGAGAAAATCTGAACAGACCCATAAATAGTGAAGAAATTGAATCAGTTATCAAAAGTCTCCCAACAAATAAGAGGCCTGGGCCACATGGCTTCCCTCGGGAATTCTACCAGACATTTAAATCAGAGTCAATACCCATTCTTTACAAGCTATTCCAAAAAATAAAAATGGAAGGAAAACTTCTGGACTCATTCTATGAAGCCTGCATCACCTTGATTCCCAAGCCAGACAGAGACCGAGCAAAAAAAGAGAATTACAGACCAATATCCTTGATGAATACGGATGCAAAAATCCTCAACAAGATACTTTCAAATCAAATGGAACAACACACAAAAAGAATGATCCACCATGATCAAGTGGGATTCATTCCTGGGTTTCAGGGCTGGTTCAATATTCGCAAATCAATCAATGTGATACATCACATTAACAAAAGAAAAGATAAAAACCATATGACCCTGTTGGTAGATGCAGAAAAAGCATTTGACAAAATACAGTATCCCTTCTTAATAAAGACCCCTGAGAAAGTCAGGATAGAAGGAACTTACTATAAAGCCGTCTATGAGAAGCCCTCAGCTAACATCATCCTCAACGGGGGAAAACTGAGAGCTTTCCCCCTGAAATCAGGAACACGACAGGGATGTCCACTCTCACCACTGTTGTCTAAGATAGTGCTGGAAGTCCTAGCGTCAGCAATCAGACAACAAAAGGAAATAAGAGGCATCAGAATTGGCAAAGAAGAAGTCAAACTTTCACTTTTCACAGACGACATGACACTCTACATGGAAAACCCGACAGACTCCACCAGAAGCCTACTGGCACTGATCCATGAATTCAGCAAAGTTGCAGGGTACAAAATCAACATACAGAAATCGTTTGCATTTTTATACACCAACAATGAAGCAACAGAAAGAGAAATCAAGACACTGATTCCATTCACAACTGCACAAAAAACTATAAAATACCTAGGAATAAACCTAACCAAAGATATAGGAGAAATGTATGACCATCCTGAATGAATTTATATAACTTTTAAGGGCACTGTGTTTTCCTAGCATCTCAAGTTAGTTATCTCTCCTAGACATACATTACAAAATCAAATTCTCCATTCCAAGTTTGGCTTGCTTCTAAGTTTGTCTTCCTTATACGTTGTAAGGCAGGTCTGATGTGTATTGAAAAGAATATGATGTTTTTAACTGGTATCTTTACTGACAACAGTATGTAGTTATAAATTCACAAGCAATAGTCAGCAACCTAGAATCTAATCCAATTGTTACAAAGTTCAGTGTATTTAATAACTCAGTTCTGGGTGATTGGCAAGATTGAATGCATACCTTAAAATGATATGAAAGGTATAGCCTAAACATATTCTTGATTCTTAAAAGTTTAATATTATCAAATTAACATGAAATAAACTATTCTTTTCAGAACCAAATGATCCCATTTTAGGATTTAAATTCAGTAGGGCCACTGGTTCTTATCAAAAGCCTGTTACTTCCTCTTTCCTAAAAGTCATTCCAAACTCTAGTGGCATAACAAATAAAATGATTCCAACAGCTTCTATTTTACTTCAGGTTGCTTGATTCATTGGTGATATAATGGGTTATATTTCAGGAGCATAGAAGCGAGAAAAGGACAAAAGTACTAATTAATTTTGAAATCCATATATTTCTGGAATGATGAATACACAGGATAATACGGTAATCCCAAATGTCAACCTCATTTTCACTGAACTTCTAAAAATTTTTTAATAAGGCTTTAATTTTTCACCTTCATGTAAGTCTCAAGGTCCACTTTTAACAAAGGTCTCAAAAAAGCCCAAATGCAACCTCAGATATCATGTTTTTATATTTAAAAAGTGCAGTGTGGGCAGCCCAGGTATCAGGTATCAGGTCTCATTTTCATACCCTTGCCGCACTGGTGGCAGTGTAGAGAAACCACCATAAATCATTTCTTGGCTGTATACAATTAATTTTATGTTCTGTACTTGTCCTCCCCTATGTTTTTATGCTGTTTCTTTTTATATTTGATTTTTGAGGTCACTCTGGGTTTGAAGTGAAATACTCGAGCTTCATATTAAAATATCGCTGGGTGATATTATGTTTTAATAACCAAATTCAGGGTCACCTTTTCCCATAAGTTTTAAAGTTAACTGTCAAACAGTGTCAAAAGAAAAGTAATCTGTAATTCCCTAGCCCTTTTAAATATAAGAAGATATTAAGTGGGTTTATTGCATAATTTCATGAAGGGTAAAACATTTCTACTATCACCTAATTTCACAGTGATACCTTTATCTTATTTATCATTACCGTGGAGGTGATTTCAGACATCATCAGAGTTTTTTACTACTTAGCTGATATGCAGTAAAAGAGGAAAAAACCCTTTTTTAATAATTTTCAGAATAGCTATTCTTCCAGACGGAAGTCTTCGGATCCTAAATGCTTCTAAATCAGATGAGGGAAAGTACGTTTGCCAAGGGGAAAATGTCTTTGGTTCTGCTGAAATCATAGCTTCAGTATCTGTAAAAGGTAAGAAACTGTGGCTAACCGTGTTACAAACATAGTTTCATGGCTTTGTCAGAAAGCAAATAAATACAATATGCATGTAAAATGTGTTTATACATATGTGTGTGCATGATCCTATTGATAAGATACATTGCAAACATAGAACTAACAGCCAAATTGTCCCTTCCATTATTTAGGAGACCTTAAAGGAAGAAATACTTTGTTGGTAGAACAAACATTTGAACAAAATATGTGAGAGGATAAAGAAAGCTTTCTGAAGTTTTACTTGCTGTCTCAAAATTTGAAAGTATTCCAACAGTATAAAAATATTTTTCCTCCATCAAAATTAATTTTAGCATCAATCAGTAATAGTCTTTTGTTACCACTAAATCTGGGGAGCTAGGGAACAAGGGATAGCTGAAAAAGGAAAGGAATGTGTGGCGTTTGAGTGTGCATCAGATAGACACTCACCTGAACTGCTCTTTGGTGCTTGCATCAATGGAATTTTTTATATACTGTCATTTTATAGTGTTATAAATATTGCCACTTAAATGTTTCTGTCAGTTTTCTAGTTCTAAAGTGAACTAGATTTTGACTTAGAACATTTTTTGAGACTACATATCATTGTTTAGTACAAAGAATATCTCATATGTTAGGCAGAAAGATCTCATCAATTGGCAAAGAAATATTTTTCACAACTGCACTATATCTTCAATCAATTTTTTCCATGTGGGCATGTATTATATAGTGAATCATACTTTGGCTATACAAATGTAGAAATGTTTTCTTTTTCCTTAGAAATAAAAATGTCATTAAAATAGCCAGCACTCTGATAGTTTAGAAAAGAGGCAAACATTAACAGAAGGAGGGAATGTAGTTTAAATGATGCTTTCATTTACAGCATACATTATGGGAATCCAATTCAGTCTGCTAATCTGTGTCTTATTGTGCTAAACAATGTTTGTCATAATGAAGCAATGCTGGCTTCACAGACATTTTGAAAATAATAACAAAAAAGTTTTCTGTAAATCACAAGCTAAATGGAATATTTAGTTACTCAGAACATTCCAATTCTCACAAAGTTTAAACTATACTATGCTGTGATCACTTGTCTTCTCTGATAAAGTCCGAATTTAGAAGGCCACAGGGAATATCTGACTTCTAGAATGTTAATATTTACATTCCTTTTCTTTCTGACTGCTTAGAAGTTTGTTGAATATTAAAGGGTTTTATCAGTGGTTAAGAACAGTGCTTCATCAAACTATGCTATTGCCAACAATAGAGCTAGAATAGGAAAATTAGCCTAATTTGTAATCATTTGTGTCAGTATTCTTAAGGTATCTACAATCAGGAATCTAACTAGGGAAAAGGACTAAATCAAAATCCTATCTCCATCAACTTCCTACTTCATTTTAAAAAATCATATTTCAATTATTTGATCACTAGCTTAACTAACCCTTAGATGAATAGCAGTATTAGCCTTTACTGGTTCAAAGTTATTCTAAACACAGTAACAATCATCTATTTTTAAAAATTGAATTGAATAATTAAGTAATTAAACATACGCATATTTTCTCAAAAAATTTTCCATTCAATAATTTACCTTTCTTTCTGGAACTAAATTAAACCACCCACAATTTATCAAGATTATTTTATAATCAGCTAGAGAGGTGCTTTTTCTATACATAAAAGGGTTTTATAGAGTATAAAGCAAATGTAAGTTGGTATAGTTGTAGTTTTATCTCTGTTAAAATGTATTTTGATGGGAGGTACCTCCTATAACTTTTAAAGAAGTGAACTCACCTGAATTCTTCCTCCTTAAATATGAAACATATTTTATTGTAAAAAAAAAATCCTTTGATTTATACTTGAGGATCCTTAAAGGTAGACAGGGAGTTTATGGCTTTTTTCCCCCTAATTTTCCTTCTTCTGGAAGGCCAAATGCTGCTCATAGTTATGCATTTTCTTGTCTTTTTCATCCAAGTTTACATCTTAATGGGAATAGTAACTTTGTTTTTCTTTTACAGTTTATTGTTAAGTTGGTTTCCATATAATACCCAGTGCTCATCCCAACAAGTGCCCTCCTCCATGCCCATCACCCCTCCGCCCCCTCTCTCCTACCCACATCAGTCCCCAGTTCATTCTCAGTAGTCGAGTGTCTCATGGTTTGCCTTCCTCCCTCTCACCAAGGGAACAGTAACTTTTAAACCATCAGTCTCCTACAAAAGCATAGTAAAATGCCCTACCATACAAAAAAGGTAATATTTCAATTAATAACAGTTTATTTAAAGATATGTATCTAGAGCAACTACGTTGCATAGATCCCTTGCTTATCTTTTTCTCTATTATTTAAATTAGAAAATGCAGGGAAATACTGTTGATTATTTTAATTGATGTATTTTTATTTCTGTAGAACCTACAAGAATAGAACTTACTCCTAAAAGAACAGAGTTAACAGTGGGAGAAAGCATTGTCCTTAATTGCAAAGCAATTCACGATGCTAGTTTGGATGTCACTTTCTACTGGACACTAAAAGGACAGCCTATTGATTTCGAGAAAGAAGGTGGACATTTTGAGAGCATCAGGGCCGTAAGTTAATACACTTTTATTTGTTGAGTATGAATAATTTTTAAAATCTACACTCAGATGTAAAATTTTATTATTTATGGAATGCTAAGAAATAATAGAGAAAAATCAATTTGATTCAAACAATTACTTTCTTTCATTATTTTATGTTATGTCAAATTGAAAGTAATTTTGTAAAGCTGAGTAATTGGAAAAACTTCATTATGCAAATTTGATTTATTTCTCATTTTTATTTACTTGATTAATTTTGTCAACATTTACACATTACTCCCTAGAAGTTATATTGCTACATACTAGTGTAATGTAAAGAATTTTTAAGAGTAAATATGATACAATAAATAAATGGAATAAGTCTGTCTATCATACTCCTCAAGGAATAGTAATTTTGGAAATTCTTTAATTCTTCACAGGAATTAAACATGAGTTTAAGCAGACATTAAACATCAACCAATAGTCAGATATACACATCAGCCTTAGACAAGACGTATTCGTTTCTTATCTACCAAGTCCTTCTCTTGTAATAACTCCTTTTATATTACACATTTTTGTGGTAATCAACTAACTGAAGTGGGAATCTCATTGAGCCAAATGCTATAGAACATCAATGTTCCCTATAGAGGAGTGAAAAAAGATCTCCTTCCCCCATACTCTTGTTTAAGATAAATGAATGACATCATGGCAAAGGGAGAGAAGGATGATGGAAGTAGGGTTAACAGATAGAGATTCTGGCTAAAATATCCCTTTGATTTTGACTGAAGAGATGGATCCAAACGCAATTTATGCCTGAAAATCCAATTTAAAATGCTTCCCCCCAACCTGTTGATATCCATTTATTCTTCTCTAAACAGTTTGGGAATCACTAGAAAACCACAGCTGTAGTAAGACGAAATATATATAAAGCTCAGTTTATATTGAATTTTATTTTGTAAGTAATATGAGAAAGTGGAAAAAAAGTCCTAGATCCGAAGTCAGGAATTTTCTGGATCAAGTCTCAGCTCAATTCCTAATCAGCTTTGTGACAAAAAACCAGTCACTTGGCTTTCCTGGGCAATAATCTCATAGACAAGTACAGTGAGTGGGTTAAACCGAAATTTCGAATGTCCCTTCTCACTTTAGAATTTGATATTAGTAGAAGTATAAAGATGAACTGTCTTTGTTAGATTTGCCAACGTAACCAAAATTTAACATTTCCTTTTAAGTGTTTCTTTTCATTCTGATTTACTTTGAAATTAATGGGAGAGATGATATATATATGTATATATATATATGAAATAATTAATAACTACATCATTCACATCTAATCAAATAAATTAATTTTAATTATTAGTGGTTGTTATATGCAAAACAATTAGATCATGTTAAATCAAACTCATTTTCCCTAAGTTGTGACTTCCTTTTTCCTTTACCTGGGGTTAACAATTCCTTCAAGATTGTGAACAAATAAAACAGAACCTGAAAAATGTAATACAAAAATATCACATTTCAAAACAAAAAATATACCAACAAAAATATATCTTCTCAAGAGTATCTGTAAACATTCACTCTGGGTGATCAGATACATAAAGAAAAAATAGTCTAAAATGAATATTGGGTTTTCTTCATGTAAACAAGACCCATTTTAGTTTAAAATAGCAATAGAGAAATTAACGGTACTGGTAAAATTATTCTTATATAATAAGAACACTTATTTTTGTCTCTTAGACAACTACTTTAGTTTGATATCATTCATTCGTAGGAATAAATACCTTTAATCTTTTTTTATAAGGTTGGCAGTTGACAATACATGCTGTATTCCTCTTTCTATATATACTATTCTTGCCTTTAAGACATACAAAATTAACTCCTTACTCCATGCAAATCCACTTGATAAAACCCATGTTAAATTTAGGCTCTGGATTATAGACAGTAATACGAAGCTATAGAATAAAAGAAAAAACTAAAGCAAATTATCATACAGAGAAGTGAGAAAAATATTTAGTTTTAAGGTACTTTAGCATTACTCATCCTTTTTAGTATATTTAGAATAATTAATAGAAATATACATGTACTTAAATATATTTGGAAGCTCTAAAACTACAAGGTGTTAAATAAATTATTTATCCCCTTCCTCTCAATTACCTCAAACACTGATTGGGTCATGGATGACTTCAAGGATATACTGGAGAAAATTCCATTTTATGACATTGAAAAGGTAGAGAAAAAAAATCATTCTATCTCCCAACTAATATATTTTAGGAGAAGAAATGAAAGTATTATAAAGAAGGGAAATTTGGGAAGGCCTCTGGACTTGTGGGCTACCTTCTGTTTGAGAGACCAACTGAAGATTGTGACAATAAGAGGGATAGGATAGGGTTCAGAAGAGAAGATGATTTATCACCTGCTCTGAGTTTCAAAGGAGAGCCATTGAAGGACCATGGGGACCTAGGCTGGCACAGCAGAGTAAGCCAAACAGATTCAGGGACTGCCTAACCAGGAACAGAGTGTGCCTTTGACTGAATTAACTACTCTAGACCTAACCCACCAGAGGGTGATTGAATAGGGGCAAATCAGAAAAGAAAGAGGAGTATACCTTTTAAGCACATTAACATTGCATAGTGTCAAGTGAATCAATCAAATCTCTGGGGGAAAAATACCAATGGTGTTGACATCTAGCATCTCATAGATGGCAAAATATAGCTTAATGGAGTTCTTTGCTTTCAGCTAATTGTACTGGTGTCTTTTATACACAGCCTTTTAAAAAATTCAGATAAAGCTCTAAACAAATTTTTAAGTGTAGCCATCATAACATCTAGATACAATGTTATATACACTGCTTTGTTTAAAAAAAATAGCTTTCAGACTGCATTACAGGAGAGAGAATAAACATAAAATCACATTTGGTAAAGGAAATAATAGCTCTTGCTTTGAAATTTAAATTAAAACATTTATAAAGAAAATGTTTCTATTTCCTTTGCCCCTTTTACTTATGCCAGGTTTTACAAATTCCGGATTTTGACTGAATTGAAATGAATCCAAATTACCAATGCCACTGTTAACAGGGTTGAAGCAATTCATCAGTACATATACATTTGATCCAATTCACCCAAATCACTTTTTTGGCAATGATATGAATTAACTAAATATGGCCAGTTAGTGAGGTTATTCTTAAGATTTTAATTTCAGGTCACCTTTCCAAGCTAAGTGTTGTGGTGGATGAAAGTAAAAGACACAGCCCTCTGCCCCTAAGAAAGCACAATTTCAGGGAAAGACTGTGAGATGAGCTAGTGATCTATCTGCTGTAGCAGTGCTATTGCCAGAGAACTTTGTGCATATGGGTGGCAAGAGAAGATGGAATCTCAACCTGACGTGGATAGGTAGGATTTTCCCAGATGGCTAGGAGAAGAAACTATATCTCAGATAAAGCAAACAGATAAAGCAAAGACAGAAGGAACAGAAGAATTTAGAGCATGTTTCAGGAACAGTGAGGAACCGCTAGCCCTAACAACACAGTGAGGGCACATAGTACACAATAAGTCAATATTTTTAAAATAAATTTAAAGAAAAGCAGCAGAGACCTTCTTGTAAAAAGCACTGATTTTCAAGCCATGGAATTGGGGTTGTATTTGGTATGTAGCAGGGAGTCATGTGATTGAGATTTATTTTTGTAGGAAGACAATTCACACAGCTGTGGGGAGCAGAAATTGAATAGCTTGTGGATTTTTTTTTTTCAATTTCAAAATTTACTATATAGGTACAGAAATCAAGACAGTGTGATTCTGACAAAAAGGCATATATTTAAATGGAATAGAACTGAGAGCATAGGAACCAACTCTTACATTTATGGTAAACTGATTTTCTTTTTTTAAAAAAATAGTTTATTGTCAAGTTGGTTTCCATATAACACCCAAGCTTGTGGATTTTATATTCACTCTCGACTGAGTAAGCAATGAGGAGTTGACCATTACAAGCTTTGGCCTTAAATAACCATCCTCTTATCAAATAAGTTATTTACAATTGTGTTTTAACATAATTGTTTATGTTAGAGTTCTGCAACAACCACCTAATATTCTCAGGATGTCATGACAGTACCTAAGCATGGCCAGGTAGCCCCAAAATACAATCTTAATAGAGAACTGTGGTGATCTGTTGTTTTTTCAGACTTGAAATTCCTAATTGTTCGTTAGAGATGTAAGCTAGTTTTAATCTTTATATTGTTAAAAAACAGTTACATTGAATATACTGGAAGCCTGAAATTTGCTCTGTTTTTTGGAAGAGAAAAAACTCAAACATTTGTAATCACAATAGTCCACTAAATGGTTCTTTCCATTGTGAATTCTCCAGACATGCTATATTGTAACTAAGTTGGCAATAACCAAATGAAAGTGCACTGTTTGAATGGTCCTTCATATATACCTAAATCTCTGGTTGTAACAATATACCCAGGAAGGCATAGTAGAGATATTTGACCCCATTTTTTAATGAGAAAACTGATGCATAAGTCTTTTCTAGGCCACATGAATACTAAATTGGAGTTATAAGATTAAATACAGTGTGATTTTTAAACTACATTATTTATTCATTCTTTATAAAGCTTACATTTTCCATACTCATTGACCATATGTGTTCATCCCTTGTCTATAAACTGTGGGAAATAAAAAATAAAAAGATTATTTGGTTCTAGTCTTTAAGAAATATAAATATAACATAAAATATTAAGTAATTCAAGAAAATGATGGCTGTAAAAAGATAATTACTATTTTTATTATAGCCAAATGTTGTTGAAGGCCAGAAAAGAAGCAGATTAATGTGAATTTTTATCACTATTATATACATATACATTATATATATATATACATTATATATATAAAACACACACAATAGCTTGCCAATTCCTCATAATAATTATATGAAGTAATATTATTTGGGGAGAAGGTGATACCTGGCCTAGACCTCATTAGGATAGGAAAAAAAGAAAGAGAAAGGCAACCTAAAATGGGAAAATATACTGTATTTCAGGGCTGTGAGGGATCTTGAAAATTACAGGGTTTGTCCTAGACTGATACTCCATCAGTATATTAGTGTCTGCTGGAAACTTTAGTGATGAGGAACTCACTCCTATGAAGTAGTCCATTCCATTATGAATCAGATCTGAATGTCAGAGTGTTAGAAACTAGGAGAAATTGTGATAATCTTTATACCAAGCATAAGAATCATAAAGGAACATACCTGATTCATATCCATGATTTTTGTAGATCATTCAGTAGATAAAAAGGGGCTAGAATAGAAATTCCTTAATATCATAAGGATTTTACATTAGCTGAAAAGTTCTAGCACATGTCAGTCTTCCTATTATGGTTCTGTTTCTGGCTTATCTTCTTAGGAATTAACATCTATTTCCTAAGCATTGTAAAAGTCTCAGAATGGAAGACACTAAGTGCTTTACTGGCACCATTCTCTTTCCCAATGGAGCAATGCTAATATTGTAAAAATGAATGAAATCATTGGACACATTGCCAGGGTTTACTAAGGCATAAAGTTCTGAGGACCTCTCAAGCCTCTGCTACATCCTCTTCTTCATATTAGCAGGTATAAGCCTTGGAGGCACTTCATAACTAATCAAAAAGTGTATGACAGGGCAGAGGATCAGTAGCTCTGTAAAAGTCACACATTCTCTTTGGCTCATTTTACTCACTAGTAATATTTGTAATTTCAAGCAATAAGGCCTCCTGAATTCTGAGCCCTACCTTCTCCCTACCTGACAAGGGCTTGTCTTTCCTCATCACTTGATTACTTGTCTCCTAGATCTATGTCTTGCTGTAAATCCCAGCATCCTGGTAACCAACTTTCTGTTCTCTGCTGTAAACTTTTGACTTGCACATATTTGCTTTACAACCTCTTTCCAAGTCTTTCATCTAACTTAAGAAGTCAATTTGTAATTTTAATAGGACAGAATAAAGTCTCTTAAGAAGGAGAGAAATTCCATAAATGGCCTTAGAATATTCAGGCCATTCTTGGAAAAGATACCACATCCATTCTCCCTGCTTGTCTGTGTTAAAGAAAAATTCCTCCACCCACTATCTTCAAAGTAGTAGTATCTTGCATAGCAAAAAAAAAAAAAAAAAGTCCATCTTTTCTGGTATGTGTATATGCTTCATGCAGCCCTATGAACATGAACAAAATATGCCATTAAAATCTATTATTCTCTAACATTTTATATATTCATGAAATAAGCTAAACAGTGGGGTCCCTAAAAACAGAAGCTAATATGCTGTTTTATTTTTTATTATTCTGCACTATAGTTGTCCACAGAATAGCCACTCAGTAAATCTTTGCTGAATAAAAATATAATTTGAGGGATGCCTGGGTGGCTCAGTTAGTTGAGCATCCGACTTAGGCTCAGGTCACTATCTCAGGGTTCCTAAATCAAAGCATGGCATTGGGCTTTAACTGCTTACTTAAAATTCTGTTAAAACCTTTTATTAGAATAGTTTATTTACTTTTGACAGAAAACTGGATGTTCACTTGAGCAAAATTTGGAACTGAATGAAAGGTGACTACCTCGGTGACATCTAAGACAGTCAATTATTGGGAGACTCTTCTTTAAATCTGTGGGCCAGAATACCACCAGGATCACAGATGAGTGATTACCATGTTGATTATCCACCTCCATTTACTCTGATTAGCCAGGGGTCCCACAAAGCAAAATTTGAAATGAGTCTCTTCATAGTTGGTCAAATGTAGCAAAATCAGGTAATGCTTCCAATATTATTACATATAAAAAACCGATGTTACTCATCCAAATCACAGGACTCACTTTGTTTTTTTAAATATAGTCCACCAAAGCAAACTTTCTGGGTGTGGTATTATAGTGAAGATACAGAGATTTTTTTGTTCATTTAAAGGTCCATTTTTGATAGCTGTTTTATCTTTATGATATATTTATATAGCATATGGGTGATATGAAAAGTTACTAGTTTATCTTCTGTGTATTTTAGTGAAAAACTTTAAGTTTACTTTTTTATTACTGTTTTCTGAGAGAGAGAGAGAGAAAAGAAAAATAAAGCTTCTTGATAGAAAAGGCAATTTTGCTGTAGGCCATGCCAGGAAAAATCTGATCGATATACCCTATGTTCTGTGATCTCTGAGGGGATAAAATAACATACTTTCTAGAGATTTTCATCAGAACCAATTGGGATGTTTCAGCTTATTGGATTGGGAAAGGGGGAGTGAGAAATATAAAACACTCCTTACCTCTTAATAGAATTTGCTTTCCTGGATTGTAAACTGCAGAAATTGGATATGCTAATTAGATATGCTCACTACCTCCAGAGATTAAGACATGCTTACATGTCGAGGACTCCATAATTTTTCCTTTTGAAAGTTTTGTTTTCCTCCAAAATTATTTTTCCCTGTATTAACTCAGGCTGGATTTCTATAATACTACATTGTCCTTGGGTTGGTTGTTTTTAATCCAATCAAAAGGTGAATTTAATCTGGAGTAAAGTGCCTGTTTCCTTGGAAATGTGACCATTGGTAGATCCCAGTAAGTGTTTGCAAAATCATGTCATTGTTTCTAACTTAAACTATTAAGTTATCTGATTTATTTCAGTGACTCCATTAATATACATTCTTACCTAATTCTACATCATTTTCAATAATGAATTACTTACTCAGACTTTCTAATCTTTTTAAAACACATAATAAACTTCTGGGATAAATTTTCATACAAAATAGTACTCTAAATATTCTGAGTTTCAGTTGAGAATTTCCATTGTACCTAACCATTATTATTTTAAATTTCTATCAATTGTCCTACAACTACAAACTGATGAGTTATCAGTGGACCTTGACTCTGGAACTCCTTCTCTGGTCCAATCTAATAAAGACTTATTTTTATAAGACAGTTGTTATAAATATCTTTATAAATTATATATGTACTAAATAGCTTAAAATAAATAAGTAAATAAAAGTATCTCTAAGCTATAAAATTGTAGTTTTCCAGGTATATCAAATATTCAAGTTACTGATATGAGTACCTAAATTACCATTAAATCCTAATACTCATCTTTTTTCAATACTCCAATTTTTTACAGTATTGAATTTTATTTATTTCTTAAGAGGATGCTACTCAAATCTTAATGACTTTTTAAAAATACCTCTGTCTTCTTGGTTTTTTGTATTCCTTTCCCTTTCATTATTCAAATTGATTTGTGGGCCTGTTCAAATGAATTGAATTAGGAAGGATAACTAATTGTGTCCAGTTTAACCGAGGATACCATAGGCCATTGTAGTAGATATCATGGTGTATTACCCAGATTGTCCTTTCAAAATGAAGTACTCTTTTCCCCCACTGAAACTATTGGTGAGTGTTTGCTTCACCAGAGCCCTTCTCTGGGAATTGCCCTCAGCCAAAAAGAGTTGTCTGACCCAAGTTATGCCCCAACCCTTCAATCCATGACCAAAGGTAAGGATGGTGAATGTTTAGGGATACTTATATAGGATAAGCTGAAATCTTTGCTGTGAATGCATTTAAACACCTCCTCTGCTCAATTCTGCTTTCTTCATTTTTCCCACAAATATTGATCCCAAAGTCATTCCTTAATGGAGTCTCCACCTCAGAGACTGTTTCTCTGAAATTCTGACATGAGACTGCCATAATGGCAAATGCCATCACTGAGAAAGCACTGGAAACAGAGATGAGTAATAATAAAAATGATCATAATAGCTCTCATCTACTGAATGCCCACTAGATACCTGGCAACATGCTAAACTTTTCAAATGCTATTTCATTTACTTCTCACAAATACCCTATGATGTAGGAATTGGTTTTGTTTTTATTTGTGGTAAAATGTAGATAATATTTTAAATTTCCTACTTTCTCAGTAAGTTTAATGTTAAATTATAGTAGATATCCTTCATTCAATTTAAAATTTGTGGGTGAATTATTCTCATTGGTGGCAAGATTTTCATATATTCATCTAAAATCACCTACCTATAAAATTTATACTATGATTATGTGGTTACATTTATACTATGCAAGTTCTTTTTTCTAATATTTGCAAACTTTGCTATCATGAACTATTGCTTGTCACTTTGCCAAAAATATGTTTCTGTTGCATATATTTTTAAAGGCAAATGTACAAATCAGACTCTTCAATATTTAGTTAATCATTTCAGAATAAAATTGAAACAGACTCATTATCCAATTAAGACCTAGGCTAAAATATATAAATAGAATTTTACATCATAAAGAGAAATTTTTACTCTTCCTCTTTTATATGTATTATTTCATTCAATTCCCACAATAACATGGTGAATCAGGCAAGTTATATGTAAATAAAGCAACTGAGCCCCAGGAAGGAAGAGGGATGAAGGGCTTCATGGCTGAGATTCTGGGCAACACAGGCACATTTATGACACAGCCACAATTATCATTTAAGCTATTTTGAGTTTAAAACTTCATTGCCATTAATGCTATTCCAAACATAGTTTGATGTGTTGAAACAAAGATAAGAAGAATGACAACTATCCATAATTCTTCACTGCAGCATTTTGAAAATTGAAGACAGAGGTTTTGTTTCTTCTCTGTAGTTCTACCTCTCTAGCTGGACAACTCAGCCTACTTTTACCTTACTTATTTGATCACTATCAAAACATCAAACTCACATATTCTGTAAGATCAAATCACCAAATTAGTTTTAAAAAATCCTCTCACAAAAATTACTGAGAATGGATTGAAAAAACATCTTAAACTATCCTCCCATACTTGCCTTTTCAGACGCCCTGTGGGTGTATTGTCCCATTAATTAAAGCTCACTCTTCTGGCTGCTGTAATTGTATCATTGTATAGTGTATCAACCCATTTTATTTTTTTAATGTTTTATTTATTTCTGAGAGAGACAGACAACGTGAGCAGGGGAGGGTCAGAGAGAGAAGGAGACACAGAATCTGAGACAGGCTCCAGGCTCTGAGCTCGCTGTCAGCACAGAGCCCCTGCGGGGCTCAACCCCACAAGGATTTGGAGATCATGACCTGAGCCGAAGTCAAACGCTTCACCGACTGGGCCACCCATGCGCCCCATCAACCCATTTTTACCAACTTCCCTTTTTAGTCTTTTGAAGATTCTCTCAAAATGAACATGAGACAAATTATGTTACATTGCTTTTGCTGCTGAAGATGAAAAAATGCAGAGTAGAAGAGTTGCAACTTTCTGAAGAAAATATTGTTTCCACATTTGAGACATTTAAAATTCTGTTTTCCTACTATGTTACTTAAAGGACTATTGGTTTCATGTGAGTTTTCAGCCACCAAAATCCAGCTCTCAAGTCAAATAGCTGGTAGGGTTTTAGATTCTTCCCTTTTCCTCATGCACATGCTCCCAGGGCTTCCATTATACCATTCCCATTCTTCCACCAAAGCAAGTATTAAAATCTACTGTAAATAGTGCTTGATTCTTTCTCTTCTAGCTTTTATAATTCCAGAAGTTAAGTACATGTTTATATTCTGAACTTAACACAGTACATGGAGTACATTAAAGACTAAATAAATATTTGTAGAGTTGTTAAAGAAATCAGTGAAGGTAGGAGTACATGAACTAAAACAGCCATTCAGAAGAGTAGACCACTTAGAAACAAATGTTGACTATACTAAGTAGTTTTTTATTATTGTTAACCAAGAAAAATTTCTAATTTCTATTAAAGTTATAAAGGATATCAGTAATAAATAGTTTTATTCATTTTCCTTCACATGAAAATTTAAATATTCTTGATATTGTGCTAAAAGTAATCATTTTCTCAGGAAATAATAACCACACGAGTTGGCAATAAGAGAGAAATGTACAATGGATTCTAGTTATCATGTTGAGGCAATGCTGATATGTTTTATGGGTTTTTTGTTGTTGTTATTTTAAAAAAATACCTTACATTTTTCTATGTATCCAGGGGATATAATTTAACCTTCAGAGTGATGAAATTCATAGCAAAATAAGGGCCTTGATATTAGAATTTGTAGTTTGTAGGAATAATATATAAAAGATGGTTTTTTTTTTTATTTTAAAAGCTTTAGTAAATAAAAGACTGTCCTTATTCTCTAATAATACATCAGGTTTAGGATTTTATAAGCAAACATGGTTCAGTTTAGATTTTGAAACACTTTTGATATATAAGTATTGTGTTTTAGACTGACTCCTATATTATTTCTCAAAGTGATTTTCTAAGACTTGATTTTTGAAAGTCCATTATTTTCAAGACATCTTTGAAATTCTACCTTTATTTTGAAATTTCTCTTTCTGTATCTGTTTTGTATAAAATTCTAAAGCATACCTAAGTGTTATGTGTTTAGCTTTTAGCTTTTCAAAATCCTCTAGTTTCTTTCATGGACTATTTTTATCATATTATAATACAAAGTGAACTTTAGGAGTCTCGTATTAATAACTCAGTAGGTAGCCTCTCAAAGATGTTTTCTCTGTTGTAAAAAGAGGAAGAGATAATTTTGGAGATAACTATTGGGCTATTATTATTCACTTCCTTTCTTCATCTGATATCCCACACATAAAAGAAATGGAAAAGATCAACCTAGAGAATTTGGAAAGCACAATACTTTAATCTTTACCAAATAATTAATGCTCCACAGAGTATTTGATCAGCAAAAGATTAATTCAGAATTTATATCAGTTCCACAAAGATTTGTTGAGCACCTATATACTAGGTACCTGTCCAAGAACTGAGGTTTCTGTAGTAATCAATAACGAACATTCTATGGGAGATATACAAATACAAATGAGATAGAGTGCTACCTTGGAGGGTATTTGGTCTTAACAGAGAAACACACATATAAACTGATATGTGGCAAGAGCAATGGAAAAAGTGTGTTTAGGGAATTCAATTCAAGTTACACATCATCCGACCTCTGGAAGCAAAGCATACTTTCTGAATCAAATAATACCTGAGACTATTACAGGAGAATAAGATGTATTGCAGGCAAAGCAGGAAGAAGCAGAGGAGCAAGAGACATTTCAAGTAGATGCAGAGCATGAGAAAAATATGAGATATTGAGGTTTTGTATACCAAATCCCAATAACAAACAGTGATCTTACAGTTTAAGCAAATTGCATCTAATATATTACTACAGAAATTCCATTTTAAAGAAAGCTGCCCATATCACTTTGGAAAATTAAGCAAATAGTTATGATCATTCTTGGTTCCAATTAAAGCAAGTTACATATGCCTAATAAAAGTAAAGCTGCCAGATTTTTCCAAATTAAATTGTATGTTTCTTTGCATAAGTATATGTTTTACATAAATTTACATGTTGCTTGAAGATTTCTATGGAGTATATAAAAAAGAAATTAATTATTGCAATGCAAGATTCAATATTCAGGGTCATTGAGGTAATTCCCTGAGAAATACTATGTAATATTTTTAAGACAGCTGCTTATTATTCTAGGGGCAGTTATAAGAATACAATACAGGCTAACATCATAATTTCTGCTTTCATCCATATTTACTGCTTTACTAAGTTATATATTTTTGAGAATAAGAATCATATCTACCTTTCTAACCATTTTGAATACTTGATATCATGCCTGGCAGATTATTTGCTAAATAAAGTATTTGTTAAATGAGTTATCAAATAAACAAATAGAATGTTATACTCTTATATGTAATGACTTTCTCACTTCCCTGCTCCTCTGTCAAACTACCACACCAAAAAAAAAAAAAAAAATACACTAATATCAGGACAAATTTTAGCAATTTTTTTCTTTACAAAAATTTAATGGTTATCTGTAATGTGTATAGCACTACATGAGGGCACTACATGTTTGAGTAAGGTGTGATCTCTCTCATCTGGAACTCCTAATATAGGTAGATTTTTAAATAACTATTTAATGTGATAAGTGTTATTGTATTGAGATATTATATTGCTGAGGGAAGTAAACTCTGGAGGGAAATTTTGAATTATTAACCAAGTATGTCATTGGGAGAAAGGCCTGTTCTTAGGATTAATGTTCAATTTAATTTATTACTAAGTTCATTATTAAAGGTTATTCAGTCAACTAGTATAAGGTAAGGTAATAATCCTACTGGTAATTTTTAATTTTACCATAAAATTAAACTTTCTTATTATAGTACTTACACATCTTCAAAACCAAACAACTATCATGAAGCAAAATTAGCTAAAATAATTTAGAATGCATAAACTGTGAAGATATAACATTGTACTCAACAGTTGAAGGATTTCATATTAAGAAAACTACCTGAAGCTATTAAATATTATATTTTATCCTTAACTGGTGGTGTCCTCATAAATAAGTAAGCATACTGACAGATAAAACAAGCATACGCATGTTTTAAAATGCGTATTAAATATAGAGATTGTATTTTACACAAACATTTCTGAAATCTGCAGTCTAATTGCCATTATCCATCATTTAAGTAGTAAGGAATACTGAAAAACTGGCTTTATTGAGGTAAGAGACTTCTGACATGCTTTGCTCACAGTGCCCATCCCATTGGTAATGATTCTGAACAGGCTACTACAATATCTTTAGTGTTTAAATAACTTGAGCCAGGGGCACCTGGGTGGCTTAGTCTGTTAAGCGTCCGACTTTTGCTTAGGTCATGATCTCGCGGTTTGTGGGTTCAAGCCCCGCGTCGGACTCTGTGCTGACTGCCAGCTCAGAGCCTGAAGCCTATTTCAGTCTGTGCCTCCCTCTCTCTCTGACCCTCCCCTGCTCATGCTGTCTCTCTCTCTCTCTCTCTCTCCTAGAAATAAATAAAACATTAAAAAAATTTTTTAAATAACTTGAGCCAGTATTAGAAATGCAAGCATTTCAATAAGATGTTTCCATTTATCTTTAAGAATAATCAGGCTAAAGACATTAAAGATCATTTTTTTTAGTTAACTTGTTTTTGGGGGAGTGGGGGGGATGTTGCCCGATTGCTGTTTCCAGCCACGTTTAGTCACATACCAAAACTCTGACTGAAATAATCCATTGGTGTGTTTATTTTTATATCTTAGATGTTGACACACAAATATCTTTATAGAATATTTCACAATTTAAATATCAATGAATACTTTTTGTACATCTCCTTTTGTTTCAACTATAGGAAAGTAATTAAGGAGTAGTTATCCTAAATATATAGAGATGAATAGTACACAGACATAGTTTGTAGTAGTTAGTTTTTGCTGCAAAATAAATCACTCAAAAACTTAGTGGCGGGATGCCTGAGTGGCTTGATTGGTTAAGCGTCCGACTTCAGCTCAGGTCATGATCCCATGGTTTGTGAGTTCAAGCCCCAGAGCCTGAAGCCTGCTTCAGTTCTGTGTCTCCCTCTCTCTGCCCCTCCTCCACT
Source organism: Hyaena hyaena (assembly GCF_003009895.1). Taxonomy (NCBI): domain Eukaryota; kingdom Metazoa; phylum Chordata; class Mammalia; order Carnivora; family Hyaenidae; genus Hyaena; species Hyaena hyaena. The sequence continues at coordinate 339,207 of NW_024081576.1, forward strand.
CACACTCTGTCTCTCTCTGTCTCTCAAAAGTAAATAAATGTTTAAAAAAAAAAAAAAACCTTAGTGGCTTCAAACCATCATTTATTTAGCTCATAATTTTATGGGTTGGCAACTTGGGCTGCGTTTAGCTCAGTTCAGATCATGGTCTCAGCAAGACTCATTCACGCATCTGTAGTCAGCTCTCAGTAAGTTTTGAAGTCCTAATGTTAAGGGGTCAGCTGGCTACAGGCTAGGAGTACAGGGACCAATGGGCAGCATGTTTCTTATTATCCAACAGGCTAGCCCAGGCTTGTTCACATGGGGGTCTCACAGTTCCGAGGTTCAAGAGCGGAAACATTGTGATTCCTTGGGCCTAGGCTCAAAACTTGTTCAATGCCACTTCTGTCACATTCTATTTTAAGGCCATACCAGATTCAAAGGGTAGGCAAGCAGGTTCCTGCTGATAAGAATTGTAAGGTATTGAAGACATTTTTGCAATCTACCACCATCTGTCCTTTGGCCACATTTTTTTTTTTTTCACATTTCATCAAATTGGAACCCTCTTCCCAGGATTAACAAAAGTCTCATTCAATTATGGTTACAATTTCTGTTTTGTTAGCTTTTGTTGGAAAAAGAATTCCACAAAATTTATGACCCAATTCTAGGGGTCAGTAATTTGAGCTAGATTTGGTTGTCTTTTCTGCTGTTCTCACTTGGCTTATATATGCATCTTTAGTCAGCTACCAGGTCAACAAAGAGCTGTTTGGGGGATGGGGGGTGGGAAGGCAGTCACGATGGCTTGTCCCTGCTTTAAGTTCTTTCTCACCCTATAGCAGGCCAGCCCAGGTTATACCACATGATTGTTACAGGTTTCAAAATAGCAATGTCCAGTGTCCATGTACATTGCAAGCATCTGTTCCATGTTTGCTAAAGTCTCATTGACTATTGCAAGTCACTTTGTGAGATACATTGAGTGTGGGAGGGGGTTACCCAAGGGTGGGCTCCAGGAAGACATGAAAAACTCTGGGGCCATTACTGCAACAGTCTACCACACAATCTAAACAATGATCAGTGCCAAATAATCCTTAACTTCAACTGTGGTATCGTTTTTAAGACTAACCTAAAAACTAGACTATACATGTGGTGTTATATAAGGGAAAAATAATCATTTGAACAACACTAAAACAACATATGCTGTCACTATAAACACAAACTAGGTCAACTGTTTATGTAGTCATTATCTGATTTGGTCCTTTTTTATTGATTTAAGTTAAGCTAGTCAAAGGGCTTCATCTGTTTATACAAAGTCATTTTTCTGTTTTATATGGCTTGTGTTTCTGTTTTTAAAATATTAGGAAATTTTAACATTTTACCACTTAATAGAAAATTGGCAACAGTTAGAAAAAAGTAATTAATGGAGAAATAGTACTTGTTTAATTAAAAAATGAGTTAATTGTTATTTCAGGAAAATAGCATATTCTGAAGATAATTGTAATATCAGCTACCTTATCTATCCTAAAATAATCCATGTTAAATGTCTTTTCCAAAAATTGGTTCTAGGGATTTATGTGCTTTAGTTATAACTTGACAAGAACAAAAACAGGCATATTTATTAATGAATGCTGAAAAAGATTATGGATATATCTAAAAAAGGAATATACTGAATACTCCATACCCAAAATAAATTCATAGACTGTTTTGGCCAGCATTTCCAGTTGTTTCTCATTAAAGAATGGTTGGTATCATTATTTTTGTTATCACTGATTTTGCTATGGCTTAAACTGCTGAAAAGAATGGAAATATTTATAAAACTGCTCACAATCTAGAATTAAATAGTTTATCTTATAAGGCTGTGATAACAGTAGAGTAATTTAAGGAAAATAGTAAAGATAAAAATTTTAACTAGTTCAACTTCATACCATTTTTAAGTTCTACATTCAATATTTCTGTTTCATATGAAATATATTGATACAGAGTACTATTACTGTACTTACAATTGTGACTTAAAGGTACAATAAAGGAATATAGATGAGGGATGTGAATGTGTTCCTCAAGTGAATATTAAACTTGATAATTCAAAAGATTTTAAGAGCTTCCAAAATATATTGGACGATAAAATAATATGACTAAAGCATATTAAGACATGCAAACCTTGACAAAATTTATAATGAGTACAGTGCACATTATGAAGTTTTGTTGAAATTCTTGGACTCAAAGGTGAATATTCCATCATAAACATAATGGTAGAAAATTAACTCTCCATGAAGTTGTTTTTTTAGCTGGTAACATGAAAGAATAACATGAACATCATCAAAGTCTTTTAGGAAATTCTCCAAGAATTGCTTATTTAGTCATGACTATAATCTCAATATATGAAATCAAAAGAACTTAAAAAATCAACTCAACTGGATGGCTTCATATACCAAAAGATAATTCCAGAATACTTTGCTTATGAGTCTGCATAAAAATCCCATGTGCAGCCAAGATAAATTTAAAGAAATATAACTGAGCATTTCTAAGTGGCTGACACATAGTACAATGTTCTTGACCAAGCCAAAAATAAAGATTAAGTCCATCAATTTAGAATACACTAGGGACATCAAACTCTAGTCAAATCTGAAGATTTGAAAAGCAGTTATAAAATGTCATCTTCTGTGCGTTTAGAACTTCTTAACCATGCATTGAGGTCTCATCTAACAGTGTAAGTTTTACATTTACTCTGACATCATTGTTCCCCACCAATAGTTCTTAATGTTAAAAGCATAGAAACATGGGTTCAAGGTTTGAATGCAGTTGCTAACATTTATACCATTGTGCTGGATTGAAAAGCATGGAGAGCAGATAATAGCACACAACATTGAAGCAGGTTCCCAAGATTAACTAAAATATGACCTTTGCAAAAAGACTTTAATAAAATATATGGAGAGTAATATATCGCATGTAGACCAACATCACTCACCTATAGACCGCTAACATACAACCATCGTGCTAGACCACTCTGACATTTAGTAGAAGAAAACAAGAAGATTCTTGGTTAACAGATTCCTCAAAAAGATCATAAATCAGAGAAGGAGAATCACAAAAAAAGAGACTAAGTTCTAAATGACCACCTACAGTTATAAACAGAAAGGTACTCTTCACTTGGACACAGTGTAGGAATTGCTGCTTATCAGATCTGGATCACTTTAGCCACACAAGCTGATTAGTTTATAATATCTGTTTTCATTGATAAACACTTATCTGTTCCTTCTACATGATAACCATATCTCAGCTCTAAATCAAAGTCCATTTTTCATTTTTTCACCAAAATTAAGATAGATTTTACACACACAAACACACACATACATATAAAATACAAGCTCATTATATATCATTTGAACATACTGAAATGAGAAAAGAGAATAAAAATTCCATGGCATCATACTAAATCATTAATTTTTATAATCATGTTTTCATGCATCTCTTCAAGTATACATAGACACATGTGTTACACCAGTGAGATTATATACTACTTTTATTATACATGCATAATTCCGATCTACTTTTCTTCTCCCATAACAGCATTTACCATACTTAGTTAAGCTTGTCAATATCCTAATATGTGTCCCTTTATATTTTGCTCTGCACTATTGTAATCTTAGACAAATTACATATGTACAGGAACATTTTTATGATTTTTTAAAAACTAAAACATTTTAAACACTTTAATGCATCTCATTACTCTTATTCAAAAATGTTGAAAATTCTTCAAGTTACCTGATATATCTCTAATTCATTCTTTTCAATACATCCATAATAGTCCATGATATGACTATACCTCAATGTATTTAGCCATTACCCTATTAATAAATATTAACTTTGTTCTCTGTTTTGAGAGATTTATGAAGAATGTTACCAAAAACATCTCTAAACATCTCTATCCCTGTAGTATCAATTTCCTTTCTATGGCATGGATATCCAGGAATGGATTGCAGTGAAAAAGAATAAAATTAATTCTGTTTTAAATAGATACTGCCAGAATTTCCCCAGAAATGATAGAATATAAAATTATGCTACTGAGTGACATTACTACATAGCATAAGATTACTAGATGAGGTTGAGAGAGGATGTCAAGAGTTTTTGATGTGGGCCCAGCTTTGTCCACACTTAGTTGTATTACTTTGGATGAGTCATGTCTCCTCTCTGAGTCCTCATTTTCAAAGTGAAAATGTTAGTCGGTGACTCCTAATGTCCTAATTTTAAAGTTCTGTGATTTCTAAAGGTTATATTTGAAGACTAAAATCCAAAACACTCTCCAGATATGGTATCCATTAACAGTGAAGTCATTTAAAAAACTTTAATTAGCACTAACAGTTTTTTTCAGGAAGGAACAATTGATATCTCCGAAATCACATTTTCCTCTATTAAATATTACATACCTGCTCAGAATGGAAGATATTTCAAAACATCATGATGTCCTTAGAATTGGAAACTTTTTAATGCAAAAGGATTTCCAAACTGGAAAAATAATCTCAAATCAGAATTCTTCCTTATGGCTAAGAATGTATTCATGTATATAAAACCTTGATAAATGATAAAAATTTCCTCTAAGTCTAAATAAAAATTTCTTCTAAGAGCAACAATAATCTTAGAAAATGGAACAGTGTCCTTTTATCTGGGTAAGAGATCAGCATGTACTATTTTGTAAAATCAGAACACACACACACACACACACACACACACACACCATATATATAATGGAAAATTCAAACCCAACTGAAATCTTAGAACAAAATATATATGCATTTATGATTATTTGTGTTGTTGTCAATCCAATGATATGCAGTTTTGAAGAGTCTTATAAATATTCCTTGAAAAATCAGAAGCTATATTCCAATGGTTAAGGAAGAGTGAGAACTAGTAGAGTATGATGATTTTTAGAAGATTTTGGATAAACTCTGATTTTCATATGGTAAATAACTGGTGACTTCTCACTGATAAAATTGCAAAGCTTTGTTATTAAAAATGAGTTTTCTGTGACAAAGTGTCTTGACTAGCTTTCAAAATGTCGGCTGAATTTGACTGAGAGTCTTGACCTTGAACTTTTCATAGTTGGCTTTTGATTGACACATTTTTTTCAATTTGACCTTTTCTTTTAAAGGAACTTTTCTTCTGTTTGAATCTTCATTGAAGATTACTATTGTAGCTCACAATATAACCAATAGATTGAATAGTTAGTCTTTTCTGACACTGATGTGTTTGGATTCCTTAAATTCTAAGTATTTTTGATGTTGATGAGAATCTCCATGTCTGTGAAAGACAGTGCTTAAATGGGTGCTGTGACCCAAACTGCCTTCTTTTACATTGAAGAAGGTAATTTTTTATTACTTTTTCATCCAGAAACTTGTTCATAAGCATTAGTAACTATCAAATTAGGCTAGGAAAATAATACTATTTGTTCATAAAGCCCATAGTAGAAATCATAGGACTACTTGTTGAAGATTGTACTTGTTAAAATATTTACTAATATTGCAAATAAAATGTGAATATCTGAAAAACTTGAATTGTGAAGGAAAACTTGAAACAGCTAGGTATTAAACTGGCAAGTTTATCTTTGGAAATTCTTATCTAAAATTAATTATTCCATTTGGAATATTACATTTTTGCAAAACATTTAGGTATAAAAGTTTTCCACTATTCTTGCTCATTTTTTCTTTCAAAATGTCTGTAAACACACCAATTCCATAGAAAACCATATTTTTTTCATATATGTGAAGGGGCTTCTATGTGCCAGACACTACGTATAGTAGTAAACTGAATATCACCTTTATTTATCATCCTTATTTATAAGAATGGATTCCAATTATGGTTGATACTCACAAGATCAAACTATAGTTAAAAGTCTCTTTAGATGATATTTATCCAATAGATACAAAGGTCTTTTCTTGTTATCAGTTCATTTATAGCTCAAGAAGATGAAGTGAGAAGTAAGTTTATTTTTCAACCCAGCAAGTTCTAGGTTGAAAATATTTCCTCTAACTTCTCTCTAAGAATGAAGATCTTCTTCTTCTTTTTTAATTCAACTCACTCTTTTTTTTTCCATTCAAGTCACTTCTGTCATACACTATCACAGACAACTAAAAGAAGCCAGTCAGTCAACACTTTCAATACTCATTTTTCCTATAAGTATCCTTAATCAGGTCCATAATTTCATAAGGAACACTTTGTATCTCCCACATTAACATAGGCAAGGGATTTGCTAATTCTTCTGCCAGTTCATAACTTAGACACCTTTGTTCCAGCCTCCAATTACAATTTCCTCAATGTTTTCCTATCCTCCATTAAGTTTCTTTGAGTTCCTCTCTGTGTTGGACTGAGGGTCTGGTCACTGGAAAATATTCTGGTATAAACAAGGGGTCTGTCTTATAAACACACTTGAGATCTTTATCCTGGGACAGTATTTATTTGATGGCAGCCTGGATTGATGTTTGCCAAGGCCATTTCTTACTTTGCTAGTCCTTTTCTACCTCGTGAGAGTGGAGTGAGAAGTAGTTTTGTTTTTGAACCTAGAATCCTGGCTCCTTCGGATTTCCTTTATATGATGCTATAGAAATGAATGCTTCTCTCTTTTCAGCTCATTTTTCTTATTCACACCTTATTATATACAGCTAAAAGAAACCTGTTGACACTTTTAATGTTCTTCCTAAAAAAAAAATCTCCTTAAGCAAATTCAGTTTAATCACTGTGGATAATGTGTTGTTCACATTAGCTCAGGTGAAAAGTGCTGCCAAACATTCCAACATTGCATGAAGGATCATCTTTTCTTCAATATGCAATAAAAATTTCCTCATTTTTTCTCAACCCTTTAAAGCCTTTATCAATAATCTCCTTGTGATCCTTCTGGCTTTCATTAATACAGTCTTCATCATCTTTTCAGTTTCTGCACAACAGCCCAAAGCCAATGCCACATGTTTAAGTTTGAGTTACAGCAGCACCCACTTCCAGGTACCAAATTATTTTATGGTTATTCACTACTGTACTACAAGGCACATTAAAGCTTAGTGTTATAAAATGACAACTGCTTTTGCACTACTCACAGTTTTTTGTCAGAATATCAGGCAAAGAACAGCAAGGATACATACCCTGAAACCCAAGAATGCCTTGAATCTGTTCCAAAATGGCTGAGCCTTTAGCTGGGGTAGCCAAGTGGCTGGAGATGGCCTGCATGGCTCAGTAGGTACTACGTGGGATAAGCCTCCATTCTGGCTGTTAGATGGATTCCTAGTTCTTTCTTGTATTTCTGCCAGGATTAGAATGCCCAAGAGAGTTTCTTTGCTTGCAAGTCTGGTGGTTGGGCTAGAATGGTTAAAACTTGGAATATCTGGACTTCTTTCTTTCTCTAGCAAGTCTCTTCACATAAATAGCTTGGCCTTTTTTATAGAATGACAACATCAGGAGAGTCTGATTTTTTAAACAACAGCTGGCTTCCCCCAGAAAAAAAATGTCCCAGGGGGCCTAGGAAGAAGCTGCAAGTCTTCTTATGATATAGCCACAGAATTTCCAAGACAGAATTTCTGCAATATTCTGTTAGTGAGAAAGTCATCAGGATCAGTCCAGATATAGGGAGTAGGAAATTAGACCTTACTTCTCAAGAGAACAAATAGAAAAGTCTTTGTGAACATCTTTAATCTATCACAGTTAACAAGAGGCAAAGTTCTAGACCTAATAAGTTCTTTGAGCAACATTACATGCAAGCAGTGTTACCATAAAGCATAGAAACCAATGTAGTATAAAAGAGATTATGAAAGATTTGCTACAGTATAGTGATACGGTTAGCCATAATAAAATAGAGTATGTTTCACCGTTGACTCTTGGAATAAATTATAAATACCTCATAGTGCAATGTCTTACTTAAAGAGAGAAGGGATAACTAATAGGAAAGAATAAACACTAGGAGGGCAGAAGTGAAGAGAATCTCAAGATATTAAATTTAATTCATATGGAATGTAAAAGCTCCATTCCCCTTATTGGCAGATATTGTACCATAGAGAGAGTTTGGGGATCAAAAAGCAGAGGAAGAATCAATACCCCAGAAAGAGTAATAGTTATGATCATAAACAAATGGGTCGATTACCAATGACACTGAAAGGAGAGAAACAGAAGCAGTAGATTACAGCAGATAGATCACTTCTCATTTAGTCTTCTAAACTCAGCACTAGCCTCTCTGCTCTGCCCCATCATGCCAGAGAACCACAGTGATAAATTGCTTGATTCTGAGTGACCAAGTAAAACAAAGACATGCAAAAAAAAAGTGGCCTCATTCCAGAATCATTCCTGAAGTTCTGTGCGAAAATCACTGAAACACAGAGTGGTCTCCTATATTCCCAACATTTTAGGAACTTACAATAATACCAGAAAAACACTGGTTCTAACTGATAAGATGAGTGAGAGCTATTATATTCTGTATTCCTGGGCTTTGCTGATTTCAGGGAAGAAATAGAAATCCCACAGATAACTGCCTGAGCATTCCTCCCATAGCCAGAATGGATCTAGACTTGCATGTAGGTATTGACAATGGTACAGTGTAAAATCAGTAGCAGGATAAAATGCAATTTATTCTGGAAACATGTATATGATGGTATAACAAAATACTGTTAATCTTAAAAGATAAATTGAGAATACTCCAAGACTAGGTAAAAGAGAACAGAAATGTTGATCTATCAGTAAAATATTGATCCATCTAGATTACAAGCTTAGGTCGAGAAGTCAAGTTTGGCCTATTCTTCAACTAAAGATATGTCAGTACAAACTGCCAATGGCTTTGTTTAAAAAAAGGTAGCTGTGGGCCACATATAGACGATTCTCTTGATGCTGGATTAAGAGTCATCTTAATGGAAAAGGTGAATAATGGCATGAAAAAATGAAGGTGATGGGTCATGTGTATTATCAGAAAGGTGATTCTGGCACTTTAAAGTGAGATGTAGCATTTCATGCCTAGAAATTATGCTGATGAAAAGCATAAATTGTCAGAATAATTCTGTGGTTTATTTAGAAGAGTAATTTCTAATAAAAGAATTTTTAATTTCATGGCTCTTACTACACAATGAAACCATTTTATTTTTATACATTTTCCAAATTTTGCTTTAATTAGTACTAGTGAATCAAATTACCTATAGTTTTAAACAGAATAATAAGGATTAGTTTTATATACAGAAATAGTAGAATGGAGAGAACTCAACTGAGAGTCTGGTGCCCAAGGCTCTACTATCTCTACACTTAACTTGCCCTTGAACAAGTCACCTACACCTCCTAATCCTCAATTTTCTCAACTGTTAGAGGAACTAGTTAAACCAAATGGTTTGTTAATAATCTTTCCACACTAAAATAGGTATTTTATGCAATGATTTCTATACTACTAAATACTTTAACATTGTGTTATAGCTATTTATCCACCTCACACATTGCATGTGTGTTTCTCTAAGGCATACTTTATCTCTTATCTTGTAGCATGTGCAGCTCAGATATGACAGATTTTGTCTCTTATACAAATTCCAGTCAACTGAAGCTCTGCGTTGAGCAGAATGCATAAGTTGGGTCAAAGGTCAGGTATATTTACTATGAGTAAAAGAGAAGGCCATAACTTCAAAGTTGCCAAGTATTTGTAATGTCTTGTTTAAACAAAATGGTTACTCTAACAAATGATTGATAAATGAATGAATGAATAATTTTATTACTGTGCATGTACCATGAGTCTCATAAAATAAAATATGTATCTACTGCAAAGTTTTATTATTCTGGAGCTTTCCTAGTGGTCATGTCATTACTAGCTGTTTCCAAAGCAATGTTAATGCATGGGTGAACAAAAATTTTCCTGACTAGTTCAGGATACATACTTCTGTATGTAACAACAATGAGAAATAATTTAAGAAGCATAAACTTGGTGAAAGATAGTAATTTATTCCATTACTGGATAATGGTGTAATTCACTCTAAAGGAAAACATTTTTTTCTGTCTTGATTATTAACATTTTTTTTACATCGCTATATTTTTAACACAAATTTAAGAAGATGTAATCTATTCTATTATTTATGCCAACATACATTGAGAAAAAGCACAAGTCAAGAATATAAAAGAAAATACAGGGGTGCCTACACGGCTCAGGGGGTAGGACATGTGACTCTTTTTCTCAGGGTTGTGTGTTTAAGCCCCACATTGGGGTTTTAAAAAAAGATACAGACATTAAGGCAGAGAAAGATAGGTATTTTACATTAGAAAGAGATATATGCCAATTCCTTGGTATTTATTCTAAAGAACACCATTGCCTACAAATTGCATATATGTTCCAGGAGATAACAGACTATATCACTGTGGCTTGGAGAGTTGGACACATTGAGAAGGGACTTGTGCTTTGTGTAGTGCTTCGCTGTCACCATTTGAAATTCTTAATAATTTTTGAAAAAGGGGATCTGTATTTTCATTTTACACTGACACCCACAAATTACATAACAGGCCCTACTAGTCAGTTAAGTCTTTTTTTAAAAAAACCATAAGACTTAAATAAGTCCTTAACATGTGAGACAAAATTTGGAGACTTTGGCGGGTCACTAAGAAACCACTTGAGGGAAGATGCAGAGAGTCTATTTTCTATTATGGCAAGAGACAAAGTAGTCTGAGTCCAGCCTGAAATGCTGATTAAGAAGTTGGACCACCTTGTAGGCCATAAGTAAAGATAGCCAACAAAGATTTTGTGATTGTAAATAAAATAAGTTTTGGAGAAGGAAAAATCTAGCATGTCAGATGGGTAAGGGTGAGAGACAGATAGGGGATAATATGGAGGATATAAAGAGCTGGTTTGAAAGTTTCTATTCTAAACCTAAATTTAGAGGTCAGTGCTCATGGAAAGATTGTTAAAATATATGAAGCACAAAGAAAAAGAAAATATATTTCTTTGGATTCTGAGTATTGTGCTTATCAGATAACACATCCATCCTTTCATCACATTTATTCCAAACCTGTTGGAGATATGAGAAAAGCTACTCCACACGATCCTCTCATGTTTTTTCAATCAAAGCTGCATTAAACTAGACAATCACGTGCAGAGTCTCTATATGTATACCCAATGCTTTGCATAGCCCATAGAAATAAGTGCCTGTTGAATTAATTAGTGATGACTTCATTAACAATAGAAGGTGAATACATCAGATATTCTTAACAGGTATGTAAAAGAAACCTTACGAACAGTTAGGAAGGAGCTAAGAGTAACTTCAAGAATGAGTAGGCTGATAATTTGTGTGACCTTATATATTTCATGCCTCTTTAACTTGGAGACACTAGATTAGTATAGAAATCACATTACAAACACTTAGAGCATGTCTCAATCCATCAAGGCTTCTATAACAGGATATCATAGTGTGGGTGGCTTATGCACAACAGAAATTTATTTCTTACAGTTCTGGAGGCTGAGAAAGCCCCTATCAAGGCCCTGGCAGCCTCCGTGTCTGTTTACTAATGGCCATCTTCTCACTGTATCTTCACATGTTAGAAGGGGTAAGAGAACCCTCTGGGGTCTCATTTGTAAAGCCACTACTTCCATTCATACTCCACCTCCCATCACCTCACCTCCAAATACATCACATTAGAGTTTAGATTTCAATATGTGAAGGAAGGGGTTACACATACAGTCTATAACAGAGTCCTTTTGCCTTGGTCATTTATGTTAATCTTAAATAAAGGAATGCCCATTTTCTTTGCCACTAGAAAAAAAGAGAATCAATGCACATATGTTCAGATAAGAGACATTAGGGAACAAACATTCTACCTAAGTCTGGCATCCACTGACATTTTAAATATCACATTCCCTAGTCCTATATGTCTACTTGGGAAAAAAGAACACTAACATGCCACACATTACATTTTGTCATTCATTCCATATTCTTCATATATTCAAGTTTGTCATTTAGGAAATAAAAATGATTTAAACTTTTTATTCTTAAATTTATTACACTAAAATTTAATTGTAATTTGTCCTATATATTCTTGCTCTGAGTTGCTTCATAATGTCTAATCTTCATTTTAACCAAGACAGTGGACTGATCCCATGAATTCCTGACTTTGTGCTTGTAATACTAAATGATCCAGCTTGGATATCTGGCTATTCTGAGTTCATCATAGAGTTATCAACTTGTTTCTCTTAACCTATGTCACTAAGTAAAACTGTTTCTGCATTTTTCTTAGTACTTAAAAAATATATTATTAGTATACGTGTTGAAAATTGAATAACAAAGTCCTATTAATGGGATGTGAAAGCCATTTTTTACCTATTTTTATTATTCAATGCATAGTTGGATCCATTTAGTAGTTCACCATTATAGACATAAATGTTTTTGTCAATAGTTTTTCGCTAGTATTATTTCACTGGCAGCAATTAATTTTTCTATTTCAGAAAATATGTCCAATTATTTAGGCATGCAAGTTAATATCATCTTTCTTTAAAAATATATTAAAACCTATGGCATCATGAATGTAAATCATATTATATAAAGGTTTAAGAAAAATAGTAAAAAAAGAAAAATAATGTATATGTATATTATTTCCTTTTAATGGTAGGATACTTTAAATAAATCATTCTCTGAAATAAAGAAATACTGGACCAGGAAAATCTTTTAAGTATTCAAGATTTTATGTCAATAACATTAATCATATCTAATAATCTATGTCTCATAACTGATACCCATTTTATGTTAGAAAAGTTTTTTTAATTGCATCTCACAGGATTTATATGCTATGTTACTTTTGCTTTGGGGAGAGGAATGGTTTGTGTGTCTGACAAGGGCTGTGGAAGCTGGAAATGCCCTATGTGAGCCCCTTGAGAAAGTTGAATAAGCCCTAAATAAGGGCATATAAACTGCCATCTCCAGCAGGCTTCTGACTGAGTCATTCAGCATGAGTCCACTATTTACAAGAATACTCAATTCAAGTTATCTTGTTATTTAGATGATTCATTTCCCAAACATTCTCAGAATGCTTAATATTTGCACAGCATCCTACTAAATCCTGCTGGGAAAAAATGTTTTAAAAGTATTTTACACTTTTGAAGCATTTCCCAATAGTTCATGTATGTACTTTGTTTCACTTGATTTCCCTCATGAGAGAGATAGTGCAGTTGTTATTATCCCAATAAAGTGACTTTCCCAGAGTTTCAGGGCTAGGAACTTGCTAGACTAAGGCAAGAATTCAGATCTTCTTATTCTGAGTGTGGTAGTTTCCTTACAAGAGAGAAAAGAGTGGGTATAGATATAGGTAAATGTAAAACAAAGCTAAGTGCTTATCAGAAAACTTATTATAGCTATGGAATACTTTGATAGACATTTGTTGAAAGAGCAAATACCAATTAAAGAAAGATTCATTGTGGCTAAGAATGCAATTATAGTGCCTTTTAACAGATAACCTTTATCAAACACTTACTATGTGCCAGACACATTGCTATGGGATATCCCTGCATTATCATATTGCAGCTGTGAGAGAAGCTCTGCATGACAGGGTAGTTTTCCCAAGTTAAAAATTTAATAAATGGTAGAGCAGGGATTCACACAATTCTGTCTTTCCAAAATCTGTATATTACTCCTTAAATATTTTTTTCCACTGTTTTTCTCTGGTCTTTTCTTATTTCCCTTCCTAATTTCTTTGAAAGATAAAAGGAGGGGATGGAGGAGATAAAACAGGTACAGAGAAGGAAGGAATCAAAACATCCATGCATTCATTAACTTCCCCAGGGATTGTTGGTTACATCAGCACCTAGCTCAGCTCTGGGACTGCCCATAGTAGACCTTGGGGGTGACTTCCAAGAATGTCAAATGCTAATGCAGAGACATGAGTGAAATGCTATTTGAAGCATAACTAAACAGTGGCAGAACTAAGGAAGCCTAGGTAATGTCCAGAGAGACTTTACCAAGGAGAAGGCATTTGAGCTATAAACAAAAGTATCTTCTAGGGCAAAGAAAGGAGAAAGAGCATTTGCAACAGAACAATATGCAGAATTATGGAAAGTATTCCCATGGATGGGGAAATATGGAGGTAAGGCTGTAGAAGCACAAGATTCTGTCATAGGAGGTGGCATCATGTTCTGAGGAGCCTTCTGTGTTCAAATGAGGAAATTGGACTTTATCCTCAAGGCAATAAGAGCCAGTCAACATTTTGAACAGAAAAATTATATGAGCTTCCATTTTTAGAAAGTCTTAACTAACATTCTTATGTTGGATGAGCAAGACATGTAGCCAAAGTGAAAGCCAATAAAGATCTAGACTTGAGTGGAAGGATGACATTTCCTGTATTATTTCAAAGTCAAAATAAAAGTTATAATAATCTAGCTACTGCTCTAGTGAGACTATGTGACCAAGAAATGTGAATGAATTAGTCATATTGCTGCCCTCACAGAAAATGAAAATACAACTTCTTTATTCTTTTTGGCATAAAATGACAAAATTGACATAATTTGTTACATTTGCTTCATATGTATAATATAGTAATTCCACAAGTCTATGCATTATGGCTCTGCTCACCATAAGTGTACCAGCCTCTTTCTTAAAGAGGCTTTGTTTATTCGTACATCCAGCAAATACTTCTTGGGCTCCCACTATTTGTCAATCGCTATGGTAGGCACACAATGCTTGGAGTATTGTGCTAAGTACAGGTTGTAGGGAAGTTCATTTGAAGTAACATGTAACACAATTTCTTCATAAAGCCAAAAAAAGCAGCAAAGGCAAGATATAAGGCAAGTGTCAAAGAAAACAAGAGAAGAGAGAGTAACTCCTAAGAGAGAAAAAGTGAAAATGAGGTTTAAGCCTAAGAAAGCAAGCATCTGCTGTAAGTAACCATTTCATTAAAAGTGCACTAAATTGTGGAGGTTCTCTCTCAGGAACTACATACTGTGGGCTGAGATTAAGTATAATGGGCTCCCACATGAATTCTTCTCATTACTTCTCTTGAAAGATCAGTAAATCTACTCAAAGGGTAATTTAGGTTTACTGTTCACAATCCATTCATTTCACTGTTAATCTTCCCTGTTTAGAATTGTAAAAATATAACACAGATATAATCCAAAAGAGAAGGGATGAGCCCAAAATGAGACCATTTCAACTCCTCAGACAGTCTTGACATTGACAGAAATGCAATAGGGTATAGACTTTTTATTCCTGATAGATGATGATGCAGCTTCAGACAGTTAATAAAGCATTGCATACTATTAATTGCAGGTATCAAGTAAAAGACAGCATAGGAAAGCTAATCTATACTTCATCCTCCTGAATTCCTTGGACCTTTATGTGATTTTCAGTGAAGACTCTTCCTAATCCCATTAAGCTTTTCTTTTACTATAATTCAACAGAAAGCACAAAGGTTTGGGGACTTTTATCTGTGGCAAAAAGAAATCAATGATTTGAAAAGGTAAAGTTCCAGATATTAAGACAATCAATTATTTAATCACAAGAATGTTATTTTACACAATAATTTTTCAAAAATGTGAGCCTGCAAACTGACTTAAATCATTACTTTTTTCTGCCATTAAACTACCATCAATCAGTTTGTAATATTGAAAAATAAACAAAAAGCAACAAAACAAAAACCACCAAGCACAATTTTTCAGAAGTATTATTTCTGGAAAATATAAAGTCTTCTCTGATTTTCAGGGCATCTCCTTGGCTTTTCAAGTAGACATAGGGCTCATTCTGAGTTTATAGTTTGCATATTGATTCCCAATTAATTTAAATAGCCTAAAAGGAAAACTTTGAAATCCAGAGGTATAAGAAATTTTTACACATAAAATGGACCCATGCTACAAAATGTTAAAAATATCAAAGTTTATTTATACAGTATTAAATTATATTGATTTGAAACTAATTATGGCATATAATGCCTGTAATTTGCTTTTCTTTTTACCCATATTAAATCAAAGAGTTTTAACGTGTAAATTTCCTTTTCAGATTTAAAAGGAATAAGTACTTATTCCAATAGAGACAAACCAAAATGAAATTTAAGAGTATCAATTTATCCTAAGAAAATTAGGAATGTAGGACACTGGACAGATACCACATTCCTTGAAATAAATGTTATGACATTTTAATGTATTCTCACCATGAAGCATTTCTTTGTAAATGACTAAAAAAGACCATGTTGTACCACTTATTTCATGAGAGAAATTTTCAATGCCCTTAGAAGTTCCTTTCGTAAGACTAATAGAAAGGAAAAAAAAAACAGAATGAAATATCAGAAAGAAATGACTTAAAACATAGTATACAGTTAAACATTTCATTTAAATAAAGACACATAATTTGAGAGGTAAAAACTTCCAATCACTTTACACGCTTTCAATGAATGCTAAGGATAATGAAAAGAATTTCTAGAAATTCTTCTCGCATTTATTACTTTTATATAACCCAATGGTCTGTATCAAGATAAGAAACAGGCCAATTTGCAAAATAAGATAACAAAATATGATTCCAAAATAAGATGAATTCAAATAATCATGGGGATACACCCTCTAAAGACAAATGCATCATTTTTTAAAGGTAATTCACCTATTCCATCAAAAAATAAAAGATCTCTGATTTGAAGTGCTTCTCTCTGGCTTGTGTTGAACATTCTTTCCTATGCTCAACTACTAGTGAAGAGAAGTGTTGAGGTTTTTTTTTTTTTAATGTCGTTTCAAGCCATGTGTATCTACTCTCATTCCAGTCAATTGTTTTTGACTGAAACATAAAAACTGAAAAGGGTATTGGAGTTTTGCTATGTTGTTATCCAAAAAAATACCTTTTGAATTGTGAATTCCAGATCTTTGCATGTTCACACACACAAAAAAAGAAATCTATCTTTCCTGATAGAGTGCATGAAAGCCAAGATTAAGTAATGAAAGGTTTGTACCCAACATTCTAATGTGTAGGGTCATCACGGATCCCATGAACTGATACATCTAAAGATATTCTCCCTGGTACTTATCAATCTCTGAAACTGCAGTTATTTTTCAACGATGTTCTAATCATCTTGCTCCCAACAAGAATCAAGTGTTTTGGACCTCCTTTGTGTTTTGTAACTACATTGATTAACAGAGATTCAGTCTGACCCTACTCCCTGATGGTGGTGGTTATGTGGTTATGGGAGGAATAAATCTTTGTTAAGTAAAGATGTATGGCTTTGGGACCAGCAATATTTCACCTAAGCACTCTCATTCTGTTTCCTACAGTGTACTTATAGAGGCAACCATTCAATAAAGCCACACAGTATAATCTTTTGACTGCTATCTTCTCAAAATTAATTTTCACAAGTTGCTATTCCTTTCAAAACTATTGTCTTGCCACAATATAGGCCTGTCTTTAAATATCAAAGCAATAATTTTGGCTCACTGATTATTTTTTCTATCCTTTTAAATATATTAATGTTTGTGCATATTTAAATATTTCTTAAATATTGTAGTTGCTAAATCATTATATTCAGTATAAATGTTCAAACTCTTTATTAACAATTGTTCAAAACAACTTCCATGTGTTCCTTAAAATAGGGCATGTTTGGTTTCTGTATTGTTGTCATATAAATTGTAAAGACAAAAATGGGCCCTTTGACTGAATGTGCAAAGTTCCCCTTAAACCACCTTGAACTAGGCAGATTTGCAACATTTTAAACTGGCACTTCATCCCTCTTTCAGCAAGCATCCTCTGCAGATTTAATGATCAGGAACATCCTTCTGATGCATGCTGGGAGATATGGCTGCAGGGTACAGACCACAGCAGACAGTGTGTCAGATGAGGCAGAACTTCTTGTTAGGGGTGAGTATGCTAATAGTGCAGTCTGAAGACATGATCACCATAAATTATCATACAAAGGAATTTAAATGCATGGACTTTGAGCACATCAGTACTGGGCATTTTACTTTCAATTTTACAATATATGTTATTTTTGTTTAACCTTTTGCCTTTGAAAAGATTACATGGAAAACTGCTTCTAAGTAACAGACAAAACCTGTAGATTCAACTTCAGCGTCTAAAACACTTTTAGTAATAAATGGTCACTTAGTGTTTCACAAACTTAATGCCAAACAGAAATTTTAAACAGGTGAGCCACCAATACTGGGACTACAGGGATAAAATTTGTTTGTGTGTAGATGTGTTTTTCAAATGCAAAGCTAGCGGAACCCCGAGGCACTTTTTTTCCTCCACTGACTTCTAAATTCTGCTTCCCAAAACAAAAAAAGTACATGCCTAATATGGTGACATTTGCAACTGTTCAGTGACAGGGATTTTTTAAGTCTGAAAATGTCAAACAGAATGTGCAGAAATGACAGTTAAGTGGTTTCCACCTATGAACCAGGCTATCAAATTCTGCAAACCTATAAAATTACATCTTATTTGAATTGAATTAAGTAAATGACTATAGCGCCAATTTCCTTTAGCACATTATTTCCCAGTATGAGAAATGCAGCTCCTAGCATGCATGTTCTCTTTCTCTCTCTTTCTTTCTTTTCTTCTTCTTCCCTCCCTGCATCCCTCCTATCCTTCTTTCCTTTCTTTTCTTCTTTCTTTTCTTTTAGCTTAAGATACAGTATAACTACAGAAAACGCCATAAATGCTAAGACCCTTTGCGTGATCCTTTCTATTAGTCTTTCTATTGCGTGATCTCTGAAAATAAAAATTCACAATCCATAGCAAAAACTTATATTTTAGATAAACTGGCCTTTTATCTATTTGGAGTGTTTTCCAATCATAATTTTTAAAAATTCGTTAATATTATAAAAATCTTGAATAGGAAACATAAGGCATATAGTAACCTTCATCTCTTTATTGTAGCTGTATGTATTATTACAGGTTTATTAATTTTTGGTAGTTCATCCATCATTGCTCCAAGTAAAATGTTTTGAAACATCTGAGTGACTTTGTTCATTTTTTGGGGAGGGGGGGATATGTTTCTGTTCAAAAGGCTATTAGAACTTTTTTGCAAATTTATTTCAAGAAAGTGTATCTGTATTACCCTTTTATAAAACATCAACCTTTTAAAGTGCTCATTCTCTCATGATATTCCATTTAGCTAAAAAAAAAAATTTCCCTATGTGCCTTTTGAAGTTATAAGGCTCATGGAATTGCAAACACCATACTGCAGTCAAATTTATGGAAAATTACTTTCTTCTCTTGCTGTGGTCTGTTTTAGATTATGTGTATTTATTATGTAGCACTTGCCTAGTAATTTAGAATGATGTTCTTAAAATTGGAGCTTTCCAAATGAATAACACAATTTAGAGCCTGATAACAAGAAACTAGGTATTTTTACAGGGTTGTGAGGGGCAAATTTAAGTGGCAAACCAACATTCTGCTTTATAAGTAAAATTAAACTCAACAGGGTTTAGAACATAATTCAGGTTCAGCTTTTTTGTGTTCTGCTCTTTTAGCCTTTGGCTTTTTGCCTAGGAGAAGATAAAATGCATGAATTTTAGAATTACATTCAAAAGAAATTTCAGACAGGTTTCTATTGTCTGAATATTCATGTAACATTCAGCTCAAGCTTTCATTTAAAGTAAATTTGATCAAGGCACCAATTTTCTATTATATATTTGTATTACTTTTCTAAAATTAGTTAAAATAGCTTGCCTCTTCTGCCTAGTTGGTCTTAGACAGATTTAAAAACTTAACAGGACTTTCGTTCTTCTTTTTCTTATTTTTACTATTTTTTTAACAGCTCCTGGTAATTGAAGGAGCTTGGAAGTTTGACTGTTGCTGTTTTTCATGTTGGCTTGTGAAATAAAACTCAAAATAGTTTTACCCTGCTATTCTTCCTCCTATTCCCATTCATTGGTTTATAAACTTGGAGGATTCTAATAGTACAGACCAAGTAGTACAGGCCAAAGTTGAACATTCTAAATGGAGTTTTTCTAACGATAGCTATAATTCCATGAGCAGAATCCTTAAAGTACACTTATTCCAGTATGTGTCACATAAAAATGGGAACAGTAAAAACAATCCCGTCATACATCTTCCTATAGAATACCGCCATTGGATTGTCTCAGCAGTTCACTTTGTTCAATGTTGAGCATGAGGAACATTCTTGGGTGGAAAGGGATATATTTCCATAAGCCGGTAACTCTATTTCAGTGGAGATTCAGGGGACTAAAAAATATGTGTTCCCCAAGATTGATGGAAACTACTTTTTATCATCTCCTTTCCCATCAGAGATAGGCTATGAAATTCTTTTGTGCATCTTACCAAATCGTGAAATTTTTCTTCTGGCTCTGTAAGCATATCAAATTTGAGCTCAGGTGTGTAGCCCTAAGGCTTCATATGGCCTGTTTAGAATCTGAGTGTTCCTGACTAGTTATGCCCCTTGCTTCTCTCCCCATTCACTACTTTAAAGCTATATTTTCCCCAAATGCTAGTTTCCACTGTTACTTCATTTTGCCTGTGACTGTCATTCTATTATTCTCTTCTTTTTCACTATTTTTATCATCCTCCAAAAATTGAATTTTCCCATAAATAATCATCCAAAGCATAAAATCACTTGCTTTCACATACTTAATATTCAGTGAACCAGCATTATAGCAGCACCATGAATAATTTGTAGAACTGTAATAGAAGTAATGTATATGTTAAAAGAAATTTCTTTGCTGAAATACAAAAGCCACACCCAGACATCTGTGCACAATTCAAGTCACTTATTCAAGTGTGGTATAGCAACAAACAGAAAGTAAGCCTAGACAATGCTATAGGGAACCTCTTTACAGATAGATAGAAGTGTAGTATGATCCAGGGCAAAGGTAATTGATCATTAGGAGATAACACTGAAACTGTTACACAATTTGTAAAAAACTGATAGTCTCAACAAATATGAGAGGGGTGATCAAAAACAATATGATAGACTCCAGAGAAAGGAATGTTAGTTTTTTGTTATTCTATTTTACAAAAATGAATTTTAGAAATATGTTTCCCAAAGCCAATATAATCACAGGAAATTATCATGGTTTAAAGAATAAAATGTGTTTAACTAAGCTGCAATGACTGGGAACCAGAGCCTGAGTTTTGTTTATTCTGCCCAGAGGCAGAAGAAAGAGTTTAAAAATCCACTTCTTCATGCAAATTTTATATCCATAATACTCTGTTTATTAATGCAAACAGCAGGTCAAGAACACTTGGGACAGTCAAAGAAGAATCAATAATCTTTGGTTCTTCCTGAATACATAGCCCATATGCACTCCTTTCTCCAAACATGGACAACAATTTTCATTTCCTGGGTTACAATTTACAGGATGAATCTGCTGTGTATTAAATTGAATTTGAGAAGAGACAGTCCACCTGAGGATGCAATTTTTTTAGACATATCCACTATTTTTAACCACTAACCATTTCCTTCCACCTATCACTTGTTCAACTTGAGGTTAAACCTGTCTTTCAATTTTATTTCCTTTAAAATATCTATGAATTCAATTCCATTTATTCTTTTCAAGAAAGATTTTTCCTTGAATAGTTTACCTTTAACCTTTCTAAAACTATTAAAAATTTGACTGTTTTGTTAATTAAATAAGTCAACAGGTATGTGTTGATAATTTGCTATTCATTGACTCACCCATTCATTCAGCACCTTCTCTGTATCAAGCACTGAGCTAGGCACTTGGAATGGAAAGATGAAGACACCAAGGCCTCAGCCTTTCGTGTGGCTCTATGGCCACTAGTCCACTGGTGTTAGAGGCATCTTTAGAAATGATGTGAGGGGCGCCTGGGTGGCTCAGTCGGTTAAGTGTCTGACTTCAGTTCAGGTCATGATCTCATGGTTCGTGGGTTCAAGTCCCATGTAGGGCTCTGTGCTGACAACTAAGAGCCTGGAACCTGCTTCGGATTCTGTGTCTCCCTCTCTCTCTCTGACCCTCCCCCACTCACACTGTCTCTCTCTGTCTCTGAAAAATGAATAAACGTTATAAACAAAATTTTAGAAATGATGTGAAACACTAAAAAATAAACCTTCCCTGGATAACTTTCAGTCTTTTAGAGAAAATTATGAAATAACTAGGTGATAGCATAGGCATATACACAATCTGTGTGACCCAGTGCAAACTAAAAATGCAGAGCCCCTGGGTCAATACTTAGTAAAATTTTCACAACTATGACAGCAGAGCATTAATCCACATATGGAGACCTTCTAAAGTAAGGACCTGAGTGATTGTGTAGGTAACACAGCCATGAAGCCAACCTCCTATAGCTATTAAATTATGTATTACTCTATACAAAGAAAAGGAAGCTAACAAAGGATATTAATATATCTTTTTTTACAAGTACAACAAACTTGTCTAAATCTTCATATTTTTGTCTGTAAAATTAGTATATTAGAGCCTCTTCAAAGGTTTCATCAGCTTTTTGCATGAAATGTCTTTTTAATATCTCTATCCCATTTTGAAACATTTTGTTTATTTTGTTAGGGTAATCATTAATTCATATTTATATTTTAATTCCCACAAAACCTCTTATCATCATGCTGTAGCTGGAATTACCAAACTAGGTGATTTAAACCTAGCCAATAACATTTTAGCTGCTTGTGAAGTATTGTTACCTGTTTTTGTTTTCTTTTCTTTTGTTTTCAAATAGCAGAAAATAACCTAAAGGTATCAATTACTACCTGATGGAAACCAGTTTGGAACCTTTGATTAAATACTCTCCAAATTTTCTCCAAACTATAATTTTCAGTGATTCTCACTAACAAGAGAGGAAATTTTGAGAATTTTCTGTCTTTTAGGCTTGGGAGGATATAAGTACTATAACTTTCCCAATACAAAGGGAAATTCAAGCTAAATGAAGACCTTGAATGTATTTCAAATTTGAGAATCTAATCTGAGAATAAAGCAGTATTAATGTGTTAATGGACTTTATCTTTACATTTCTTATAGAACTATCCTTGTGAACCATGTAGATTCCAAAATGATATAAATGCTTATCTTTAGCACCTGGCCAGTTCTGAAAGTTTCAAACTTTAAAACGTACAAATATTTAACATAAGTATCATTTGGAAGATAGAGTTTGCATAATTTTTCTTTCCCATCATTATATAATGAACTTGGAGATTGCACAAGCCTTCAAATGGTGAAGTAATGTAGTGGACTCAAAAGAGTTTCTAGTAATTAATTAATTAATTAGTTAGTTAATTCTAGTGGAAAGAGAAAGACCAAATAGTCACAAAAACAAAGCTGGGTTGGCCAACATTTGAGGATCACTGGACAATGACAAATGTTTTCAGTGTAATTTTATTCTTAATTAATAGTAAAGGCAAATAAATTTGCAAATAATGCATGTTTTAGAGAAAAATGGAGGTTATTCAGTTAATATGTTTGTATTTTTAGAAAATTAAAAATCTTTAAAATGGATATATGAAATATCCTCCCTCTTGAAGAAAATCTAATCTCAATCATGCAGTGTGTTATTGAAATATCTTACACCATTGTGGAAATTTTAGATCACTACTATCAATAGTATTGGATAAGATTATTTAAATAACATACACCAATGGCTTGCTTTCCTAGCTTAGACTTTGTACATTAAGTAGTTTTACATTAACATTTGTTGGTCAATCATGTGTTTGGATTCTCTGTAGCACATTTAGTTTGGTTCATTGAAGTGACAGTTGATAATTGACCAATGGAAATGATTGAAGCAATTTGTGTGTGTGTGTGTGTGTGTGTGTGTGTGTGTGTGTATGTGTGTGTGTGCCTGCAAATTAAAAACAAACAAAAAATTGTCATTGTGTACAGATAACGAATTGATGGAGACTAACTTTGTATTTTGTTCACTCAACAAATACTGAGAACTACTAGGAGGCACATTTTCTTTTAGACACTGATATTTCAGTCAAATGACTTTGACTTTCACAGGTTTCTTGATGGGAACATTTTGCTATTTTGAAACAGTGCTCTGATTTCACTCTTCCATTTTGAGAAAAAATTATTAGTTGGATTTTATATCATATATATTTTTGAGTCACAAACTGTAAGGTGATCATATTTCACTATATATTTTGTCCCACAGACAAACTATTTTTCTTACATATCCATCTTGATATAAAAATGACATTTACTATCACCTCACATTTGTGTAAACTTGTTAAGATAAGTTCTTGGTGTGTGGGTTGTGTCTTAAGTGCTGATTTTATTCATTACTTATTGGGTACCTACTGTGTGCCAGGACAATTTTAGTATGCAAGAGGGAGAAGTGGTGAGATGGGATTGAGCATAAGTACCTTCTAATGTCATGAGAGAGAGCTTAATTTTTATGCTGAAAGTTATGGATATCCATCAAAATACCAAATCAGGAAAGGGACAGGACTTGATATACACTTTAAGAAGATAATTCTGAAAATGGCAGAAGGTGTTTTAGAGGAGAGTGAACAATTGGCTGCTGATAGACCAGGTAGGAAGCTATAGCAATAATCTTCACAGGAAATAAGAAAGGTCTGAAAGAAGACAATAATAATGGAGATTAAAAAAAAGAGTGCACATATTCATACGAATAGGAAGGACACAGCATCAATAGAACTTGGTGGCTCACAGTCTGTGAAAACTGAGAAAGAAGATTTAAAAATGAATGCCAGTTGTAATGCTTAATTTAGCGGTCAAAGACAGGGAGACCATATATTCTGGTTAGACTAAGACAGTTCCAAGTTAAACTAGGCATGGCAGAGTAATTATTATTGAAGCCCCTTCACTCTCAAAAGTTTCCTGGTTTACACTTTAAATTATGTACCCACCCTAATGAGCGATCATGCTTTTCATGTAATCTGGAAGGTAAGGAGAAGTGGATTGGGGGTAAAGGGACAGCATTTAAGATAAGGCTCTCCAGAAAGAAATATTTTGTAAGCAAATAGATTTGTGGCAATGGAGCTAGGAGAGAAACATTGAAGTTAATATGTAGATTTGAGCACATCAGATGGAAATGAAAGTACAGAGATAGAATGTAAAGAATGAAAAGATAAAGGCTCAAGATAGAACCTCAAGAAACACTAATGTTGAAGAGGAGGAGGAATCTACAAAGACTGAGAAGTGGCTGCTGGATAAAGTAAGCTACTGGGAAGAAAGCCAAGGAAACCAAGTCCTAGGGACAAAGAGAAAAGAGAATTTCAGGAAGGACAATAGTGTCAAATGCAAGTAAGAGAAAAACAAATATTTATTTACCATTGGACTGAGAAACTTGAAAGTTATTAATGACCTTGGTAAGGGCAAATCCTATGGCATGATGGGTGTAATAACCAAATCACAGTAGTTGCAGAGAGGTGAGCAATAATGTGTAAAAGGAAAGTGTGGGCTTTGAAGTCAGACAGACCATTTCACATCCTCACAAGTTCTTACTGGTCATGTAACTTTGGGCAGGTTGCTTAAGTTTAACCATGCTAACCTTTCATTCACTCATGCAACACTGATTCATCAGACATTTAGAGAGCATATAATATGTGACAGGTGCAATGCTAAGAACCAACTAACCATGAACAGCTTAAGTCCCTGACATAGAGGAAGATGTCTTTTTACAATGAAATATAAGGAGTACTGTTAGAGATATATGAGCAGCACATTTTACTGTCTGACCATAAGCCCCATTAATAGTAATAGAAAACAACTAACATTTATTTAGTTCCTATATGCCAGGCACTGTGCTAAAGGTCCATATAAATTATTTCACTTTATCTATTTAGCACATCATATAAAAACAAATAGAATGGAATACTATTTTTATTTCCAACTTGCAGATAAGGAAACTAAGGTTCAGGGAGATTTAGGACTTGTTGAATGTCACCCTAATCAGTGGAATAGTGAGTAGAGTTCAAGCAGACTAAAGCTTTCAAAGCAAGCATTTTAAATTACTATACTGTCTTCCATCATCACTTGCCACATCATTTTCATTTATTCATTATTGTATCACCTGGACCTACTTAGTTCCTCACACATTGTAGTTCCTGACAAATATTAATAAATATTTGTGGAAGGAAGGAGGAAAGAAAGAATGAAAGGGGAGAGCTGAGAGGGAAGAAGGGAAAAAGAAAGAGATAGAAGTAGAATAAGGAAGGAAGGAAAGAAAAGAGTCCTATAAGAAGAGAATGGAGTGACAAGCTCTGTGTTGGAGTCAGAATATTTTATACATGAGCTGGATGAAAGTCAATTGTTAAGCCAGAAAGAGAGAGAAGACAGTCTACATTATCTTGCAAATAAGAGTTTTTCACTCACATCTATCTCTAAGGACAGGCTTCACACTCTTTAATCCTCTAAAGTTTCTAATCTTTGACCACATGACCAGGAAGCTCAACATTATTCATCACTACTTTCTGTCTTATATTTTGGTCTAAATGACAAAATCCGAAGACAAGTCTGAAATTTCTCTGACTCCCATGTCTTGCCAATCATATAAGATATCAAATTCCAATGACTATTTTCTCAGGGTATCTTGTGGGACTGCTTTTCCAGACATTCTAGGTTTTGGTAGAAAAGAATCACTTCTGCACAAAACATCACTAAGATTACTAAACAGTAATAAAGAAACAGACCTCTTTCTGCATGATCTCTTCTCATTCCCTTATTTTAAACTTTCTTATG
Organism: Hyaena hyaena; assembly: GCF_003009895.1. Classification (NCBI taxonomy): domain Eukaryota; kingdom Metazoa; phylum Chordata; class Mammalia; order Carnivora; family Hyaenidae; genus Hyaena; species Hyaena hyaena. Next base: position 365,752 of record NW_024081576.1, read on the forward strand.
ATTGCCACAATTAGGAAGGAAGGACAAAACTTCCAACTGCCTTAAAAAGCACCTGGTCTTCATTTCAATTGTGGCTGCTGGTCTTTCAATCTTTGATATTCGTTGTTTCTTACCTACTTGTGAGTAAATTATAACAAAAGTCATGAAAACAAAACAACACAAAACAAAAAAAATGGGGTTTATGTTCAGAAGGTTGTCCTTAAACTCACCAATATTACTTGGGCAAAATACCAGAAGTACATTTTACCTGTGCTCATTTGTTTGATTGTTTGGAAAAATCATCTACTTACTCCCTTTTCATAGTTTTTATAGACATACCATAAACCAACCATCAATCCTTTCTAACATGTGACCTTTTAAATTTCCTCAATCCATTCGTTTTCTGTGACTGTTTCATAGATTGTTTTAGCATGTCTTTTCAATATTTGGTAGTAATTTGTTTTCCCATAAAGTCTAGAATACACAGTTTCACAGGGCATATAAATACTACATGGCCCTTCTTTCATAACGCATGTGTGGTAACCAAGAATCCAAGTTCCAAACAAAACATCTGTGGAATATCAGCCCAATGATTGCTCACACCTCCAAAAACAATGGAAAATTGGTAAGTTCACTTTAGTCTCTATCCTAAAATCTTGTTTTATTTCAATCTATGTTTCAAAATACTCAATTCTTAATTATTTCCTTGATTTTGTGTAACATCATATGACATGTAGTCTGGTCTCTGAATGATTCTTCACTGAACAACACAAAAATCCATTAATATTGAACAGAGAGAGGACTAGCACTGATTGGAAGAAACTTTTGCTGACTTTTACTGAAGATTAGATTTTGTCCTCCTAAACACCTGGCAAAGGTAATGTCTCCGTTTTCTAAGTACTCCTTAATTTGGAATTACAAAGGCAATTAGCTCTCTAATGAGTTAGAGGAACTGAGGTGAAAGAGTAGGGGAGAAACTGAACAGCAGATGATGTCTGTTTAATGTTAAGAAAAAAATGAATCAGTGAATCATTCTTGATAAAAGTATTTCATATAAATTTCTCTTCTTCTTGTTTTCATTTTTTAAAACTAGAATGTGTCTAGCTTATTTCTTACTATGTATTAGGAAAATCTTATTTGACACATTATATGTGAAGATTGGCAGTCATGAGCACATGGGTCTCTGTTGTTGATTGAGTATATCAGTAGATTTTACCTTCAGAAACTTCTGGATCATTGCTGAGGTACTTAAAAACTGAGGAGGAAAGGGGAAAAGATACTTCCTGGCTTTATGGAAATAGTTCATTAAAATAGAAAATAACCACTACAAGATTCAAATGGGCAGGCATGAGAAGCTGAGATATAAAAGTGACAGCTGCACGGTTATTTATGGCAATGAGAAAATAAAATTGCATAAATTTAAGGTGTATAAAAAGTAGCAAGGAAAGGTCTGCTGTGTTTGTGCTTCATTTGGAAAACAGTATCTTTGGGCAACCCAGGCACTTAGCACTAGACCTAGTTTAGAGATGCTGCTCAGTAAATGTTAGTTGAATCTCAATAGCCTGATTTAAAAATTATTCTGGGGCACCCGGGTGGCTTAGTCGGTTAAGTGTCTGACTTTCGCTCAGGTCATGATCTCGCGGTTCGTGGGTTCGAGCCCCGCGTCGGGCTCTGCGCTGACTGCCAGCTCAGAGCCTGGAGCCTGTTTCAGTCTGTGACTCCCTCTCTCTCTGACCCTCCCCTGCTCACGCTGTCTCTCTCTCTCTCTCTCTCCTAGAAATAAATAAAAAACATTAAAAAAAATTTAAAAAAAAATTATTCAAAATGTTTTTTTTTAATTTTTTAATGTTTTATTTATTTCTGAGAGACAGAGAGACAGCGTGAGCGGGGAGGGTCAGAGAGAGAGAGAGAGATACAGAATCTGAATCAGGCTCCAGGCTCTGAGCTGTCTGTCAGCACAGAGCCCTATGCAGAGCTGGAACTCATGAACCTTGAGATCATGACCTGAGCCAAAGTCGGACGCTTAACCGACTGAGTCACCCAGGCACCCCTAAAAATGATTCAAATTGTTTAAAATGGCTGTGAGAGTAACTAGTTTGCACAACCAATACAGTGAGGCAGTATAAAAACAACTCAGCCCCAGATATCAATCTCACCGTGACACTAGCTAGATAATCATAAGCAAGTCATTTTACCTGTTTTGGATTATTCATTGGTAAAACAGGCATATAATAACTAATTTGCAGATTTAATAGGAGACTGAAATGAGATCTCAAATGGTAGAATGCTTCTCTGTAAATGGTAGATATTATTGTTGATATTCTTAACTAGAGAAATCATTTTTATTTCTCTAATATTTAAGATTAAGGAAATGAATCGTTTTTCATGGTATGTATGGGAAGAAAAATGGTATACATTTCTCCAACAATTAATCTTATTTGATTATCCACTGACTAAAATATCCCTTAATATTCTGATTGTTTTGCCCATTTTGTTCAATTAAAATTTGATAATACATTCTAAAGGTGATTGGGAGCATTTTTACTGTTTCTCCTTCCTCAGGGTCAAATCATGATGTTGATATGTTTGGCATAATTTTGTTCTCTACTCATTTATTGTCATTAGAATAAACTGTGAAACACCATCAGGGCCATCTCAGTGTATTCAGTAAACTGAAGCAATGAAATCTCGCATCACTTTCCCGAAGTGGGAAAAATGTGTTTATATTAAACAATATTTACATGTATTGAAGATTCAATTGTGATGGCTTCCATCCTTGAGCAAGATGCAATAGCTATATTAGTGTACAAAGGAATTTCTCAAATGTGAGATAAATGCCAAAGGGCTTTAAATACAGAGTAACCAAGAGGATAAGACTGAGTTTAAAAAAGAAGTTAAAAAGTTAAATGCACAACTTATATTTCATTTTGGAAAAGATGTGTAGATGAACCTATGACAGATAGTTCTAAGGTACTTTTTATTCATACCAGTAACAATCATCAATATCTGCATATCTAATAGGTATTAATTTAATATCACCCAAAATAAGCACAAAATCTGTATTATAACATTTATTTAAATCATGGTATCCAATATTTTTAAAACACAAATATTCATTATATAAATGTTAATATAGGACTTTGCTATACCTTCAGTTTAGTTGACAATGAAGCAACACAAAAAATAAAGAGTAGAGAGCTGTTATAAACCATCGAGGACACTAAAGGATTTGGAAGTAACTGTACTTGTAAATAAATACTTAATTTTTAAAAAATTGAAACCAAATAGTTTGAATGATTTTAGGTTCCCTGGAAATTATGTCTTACATTTTAAAATATCCTAAGTCAAAAGTACAAAGTTTCAAACAACATAAATATTTTTTAAACCACATAAGTTAATCATCTATGCCAAACCATTAGCTTTCTCATTTCTCAGAATTCTGATTTGGCTAATTTAAGTGTTCATTAATCACAGAAAACTATAGCATAAAACAAATCTCTTTGAATTATGTGGGTTTTTTTTTCAGGAGATTATTGGTTCATATAATTATTTCTTTTGTGACAACTCAAGAAACAGAACTGTTATTAGTAAACTTCATTTGGAATACCTAATCACTGTTTCAAAGACATTTTATCACCTGATCTGTATGTATCTGTAAATCAAAACTCATATATTTGTCTCACAACCTCAGCTCACAGAATGTTAAGTCAGGCTAATAAGCAGCATCGATCATACCCCACTGGATGAGATAGTATGTATTATAAACACTCTCCCTGTAATTCATCCATTATATGGAATATCTGCTACAAATTATCCAACCTACAGGACCACTCTATTTATGTGCTCTGCAAGAGACTACTGACTCTTTTTCTCCACATGAGTAAGATAGTGGCATCAGGATTATACCAAATTCACTGTCACCATTTGACAGCAGTCATCTTTCAGTCTGTGCCGAGCTTTTAATGTTACATTGCATAGAGGTATATGTCTTCTTGTAGTTGTATAGCAAAAAAATCCTCAGAGTATAAAACAGCAACCATCAAGATAACCCTAACACAGTTCTTTCTCCATTTTTTCTCAGCCATTGTCAAGCACTTAGAGAGTAATCTTATTCTTTTTAAAGTCCTTAGTGAGCTACTGATTTGCTCACTTAGTTAAAATATGAAATTAATGATCCTAGATACATGTATGTCAACCTTTGTTCATTTCCATTGTCAGGAAACATGTCCCTAATCTTAGCAGATATCTTGTAGAACATGGTGGTATCAAGGAAAATCATGACAGAAAATCTAAATAAATGAGAGTAGGTATAAATGTATACTTCAGAAAGAAAAAAATTATTAAAGAAAGTTTTCTACTTACTGTTTAGTCATAGTACCGTCAAAGATGCACCTGTCTTAAATAGAATGAGTTTATGAATATGTTCCCTAATGTGTCGTTGAAAATAACAATTCTAAATTCACTTCATGGTATATTTGGGAACATAAGCCACAAGGATATCTATAAATTATTCATAAATGAATCGTGAATTCATAAGTGAATTCATAAATTTAAAAGTCCATGCATTGTTTTTTTATCTTAATTTGCATTGCGGAGTTGTAATGAGTCATACACACACAATAAACTCAATATCGGAGTTATAGAAAGCTTTACAGAAACATGACACCTTGCATATTTTAGCACCCCATATGGTATTTTCTTATAGGATTTCTTTAACTCATTTTTCTTAGGATTTATGTAATATTAGCTTAATAAATTAACTTCAGTATAGCATCTGAGTTGCTTAAGGTTTTTAACAAACAAGTTGATTATTTTTATTTGTTCTTGCAATTTGTACAATAGACCCTCAAATGTCTATTTTCCATTTCAGAAAGATCACCTTCGGTGGACGGACAGTATTATTTTTCTATTGGAATATACAGAGTGTGCACTTCTTCAACTCATGTAAAACTACATTAAATATTTATGTCTACTTAACTACCTGCAATTGTTGGCTAATTTACCTTCATCAGAATTTTGTGATAATTGACTGAGAAGTGTTTACATTTTTCTAAATCAAAGCATAGAATTCTTTAAACATCTTAACGATAGTGATGAGGAGAGTCTCACATTGGTAATTAAATGCTTCAGCCAAAAATGGCAACAGTCGTTTTAGCTCATAACTCACTGGTCTGAACCAGTCACAAGTTCCATCTAACCCAAAGGAATCAGAGTTCCAATGACAACCACATGTTCACAAATAATACCTACCAGGATAATGTTCATAAAATTCCAATTTTATAAGACTGGTGTAGCAATGGGATTGTGCCATTTTTGTTGTGTTGTGTTTTACTTACAACATAAGCAGAAGAATAATCATACTCCCAATAAGATTACAAGAAACTGGTATGCAAAATACCTTTAGAGACTATCACTGTCATTGAAACTACACTGGCAACTTCAAATGAGCACTAACAGTGCAATAAAACAGCATTGGAAAAGAGATTTACTGAATCATTGCAATTTACTTGCATTTGCTACTAAAATTTTATTGTAGAGGTTTTGCAATTTTAGCATTAACATTGATCATTAATATTTTTAGTGATTTAAATAGATTTTCCCCAAAATATTCTTACAGCTACTGAGGGCTTGGTCTATGATTTTCAATGGCTTCTTTCCTTCAGCTTTTCTCATGTGTTAGCCAATGGCTTCTAATCACACTCAGATAAAATCTAAATTCATTACCATTGCTCTCAAATCCTAATGTTGTCTGGCACCCACTGACCTTTCCAACACTTTCACCCTCCTCTATATTCTTTCTTCACTTTGCTTCAACCACACCAGAATCCTTTCTGTTCCATAAATGTGCCAAACTCATCAATACTTAGGAATTTTGTCATTGATATATTTTGCCTAGAAAACTTGCCCGTAATTTGTATGTGGCTGGCTGGCTCCTTTCTATCATTTATTTTTCAGCTTCTTATCTAATGTTTCTCATGTCTTTTTCACCTGATTTTCACCCTTTATTTTCTTCTTTGCATTTATTACTATCTGAAACTATCTCATTTATTTGCTTATTGGTCTTCTTCTCTTCACTAGAAAGTAATCCTTATCCCTAGGGTCTGGCATACAGTAGATATTTCCTCAATGTGTTAAGCAAGTTCTTAAATGAATGAATGAATGAATATCTAATTCTTTTTCCCAAAGTGAGTATTACATTTTTTTAAAGTTTATTTATTTATTTTGAGATGAGGGGAGGGTGGCAGAGAGAGAGAAGGAGAAAATCTTAAGCAGGCTCTGCACTGTCTGCATGGAACCCTATGCAGGACTCAAATTATGAACAATAAGATCATGATCTGAGCCCAAATCAAGAGTCTGACATTTAACCAACTGAGCGACCCAGCTGCTCCAGTAATTACATTTTTAAAATTCAGATAAATAGGGAAGAATGGACAGGGAAAGGAGAAGTAATTTTAAAAAATAATTATAGGCACCTAATATTAAATACATTGCCATGTCATATAAAATAGAGATACACAGTGAAATGAGAGGAAAAACTCTGTAGGAATGAAGTCGAGAGAAGGAGTTTTCAGAAATTTCCTACAACTTCAATCACAAAACAGTTCTTTGAAGCCTGGCACCACCATCTCCATAAGTACCTTAGCATTTTTTTTCATGTTGCACCATATTTTTTATAGCAGACACACATACACTCATTTTTAGAAGAAATGTTGATCGAGGTGTGCCTTGGTGGTTCAGTCAGTTAAGTGTTCTACTTCAGCCCAGGTCATTATCTCACAGTTCACAAGTTTGAGCCTCATGTCCAGCCCTGTGCTGACAGCTCAGAGTCTGGATCCTGCTTCAGAATCTGTGTCTCCTTCTCTCTCTCTGCTGCTACTCTGCTAGCACTCTGTCTCTCTCTCTCAAAAAATAAATAAATATTACAATATTTAAATAAGAAATCCTTTTTAAAAAAAGAAATGTTGACTGAAATATTAAAAACCAAATGCAAATAACAAAGAAAAAATCATAAGTTAGATTCTAGTTACATAGGGTATATAGGAAGAAAAGAAATAGGAGTGCTAAAGAAAAGGCTTATGTGTCCACTAAGATTTTATGTCCATGAGATGAGTTTTTATACAGTCAGTTGATACATCAGTCAGCTGACACCCCAGTACCTTATTATCTTGCTTTATTTTGAAAGGTAGGTGGCCCTAACCTGTGTCCCTGAAGCTCTGTCATGTATATTTTGATGTATTGCTTAGGACATGAAACCTCTGACAGTAGCTTTAATCCATTGCAGTAGGTGCATTCCCACATTTATTGAATCTTTCCCTGAACTTCTCATGGACTCCAAATAACTTGTATGGTCACCAGTTATACTTAGTTCAATTCCTACCTGAAATCTATCTGCCCAATAGGTGAGCATAACCTCCTTGATACTTATCATGCCAACTTTCAAACTCAGTCACCTCTGTTTCTGGCTTTGAAAAAACATAAGATATAAAGAATTTAATTGAATAATAGTGACTTAGTCTTATAAAGTCATGTGTATTTTTTTTTAATTTCAGATAAACTTTCAATATTATGAGCAATATTGCTGTTCAACAGTTATTGAGTCCCTATCACATTGCTCACAATGACTATTCCTTACCTTTTCAAACTCTCATCAGGCTCCAAATTAGCATCTTCCATTATTATTCCAGTTTATCAAAACATGAAATTCTGGAATAATGTTTCATTACCATTCTCTACCCTTCCACTATAACATCTAATGTGTTAGTCCACCTCCCATTTAAAAACAAGTATTGGTTCTCTGCTATCTACATAAAAAAGTTCAAACTCACTGTCCTGGTCTTCAAGGTATTCCATCAACCTACTTTTCTCCACTTTTATAAACTCCTGCTATTCTGAACAAAAAAAGCTGCTTTCCCTCTCTTCAAAAATGCCTTGTATTTTCCAGTCTTTTAGCATATTTATTTGTCCCCTTTACCACCAAAATACAATAATAATAAAGTCACCTGTCCCATCTTAAATACTAGCCCGGAGGAAGTCTTCTTGAACTCTTCACTGGAAAAAACTATCCTTCCAGCTTCACTACCTGAAGAACTTTCTGTAACCTAGAGGTGCAAAGTACATTCCTGAGTCATTTTGGTTGAAAAATGACAAGGGCTATATGAGAACTATGTCTTGTGGTATCCAGTCAGACTTCATCATTCAAAGCTGTCAAATTTAGCTTTTTTTTTCATCTTTACATGGTAACATCTACAACCCTTTCAGCTTTCTTCTTTTCTTTTTCTTTTTTTAAGAGAGTGTAGCAATGAGAAACACACAGGATATTTAATTGGGTTTATAAAATTAGGTTTTTCAACATTGCTCTAAAATTCTCTGATTTTTAATATTTTGTTGAACTTTATTGTCATAGGAGTACATTGATTAATATTGTACATCTTTAATAAGCTCGAAGTCCCTATCAAAAAATGATAATTCCATTACACTACAGGTAAATTTGAAATCACTTTAATAATTTTATTGAATTGTGTGTTTACCTATCTGGCTGTTTGCTTTTATTTGGCCAGCTGTTCTATCAGGTTTCCCAATTGACTTTTTTTTCTTCATCTCCAAAGGGTTTGCTTGATAATTAGATATTGTTGAAGATTCTTTTTCCAGATCATTTTGCTGATATAACAAGTATTTGCATAGATGAGGAATTGTTCCAGTGTTAATCTTTCACAAACCAAAGGAGTTCTCAGTTATCTTTTGTCTTTGATGCTTCCAGTTACAAGTAATATGAAAACTAAGTCAAATTGGCTCAAACAGAAAGAAAATCTATTGGCTCTCATGACAGGAATCTAAAGCAAATTTATTAACCTCCACTGTCTAAATGCTGGCTTTACCCTAAAGCTCATGGTAGTCATAGGCTGACTGCCAAGAACAATAGAGGTTAAGTGCTTTCTTGTTGCCACACAACAGGCAAAAGAACTAACATATATTTACAAATGTCCATCCCTTCATCTGGTTTTGCCAGTCTAGACCATGAACCAACACCCCATGTAAGAAGATTGCCATGATCTGATTGGCTTATTCCGAGCTTCCTGAACCAATTACCACAGGGGCAGATGAGATTGCCAAAATGGATAGACTAATCAGAGCCACCCATGGTTAATTCCCTATACCACATTGGTACAAGTGGAGTGAAATTTAGGGAGTCAATCACAAAGTCTACTTCATTTTTATCTTACATTTCTGCTTCTAAATCTATTTTCAAGCCATAAAAATTTGCCTCTTCCTGTAACTATTTTTAATGCTCTGAAATTTACATTTTATGTGTTTGTGCTGAATTATTTAAAGTAGTGTTGTGTAGTACTATATAGAATGGAGTTGAATCTCTGATACATATGAAATTAAGAATCAGAATTGAACCACAGGTCCACCACTGGGGTCATGTGACCTTGAATGAGTCACTTGAACTTTCTACATTTCAGTCTTCTCATTTGTGAAAAGGACCTGTTAATATATGATTTACTGTAAAGATTAAAAAGTACATAACATTTAACACAGTGCCTTAAACTTGATAGGTGGACATTGAGTCATCATTTCAGCATTATTTTTTTTCATGTTACATTAAAACTCCCGAGAAGATATTGTTTGTTGAACCTGCCAAGAATAGTATTTTTTTTAAAATCATTTTCATATCTATCTTTTCTTTTGATAGAATCAAATGTGGTGCATAGGTTCTGGTTTTTATTGGTAAAAAATGAAGTGTCGTGAGATCATATGACACTGTCAAAGTACCAGTACCAAGCTACTGAGAGCCCAATCAGTGCTAGTCTAGCCATTTACAAAGTCCTTTTTATGTACATTACCCTATGTAATCCTCACAATAATGGTAAGATTGATATTTCCCATTATAAAATGTTAGGAAATTGAAGCTTACTAAGGTTCAAAAATTTGTCCAGTTTTCAGAAACTTATACATAGCTCTTACATAAAGATCCAGACCTGAGATAAGATTCTTCAGACTCTTTATCCAAATCTCTTTTCTATAGATCAGTTTTCCTTGAAATATAGGGTGCATAAAAATAGGCATTTTGTACAAAATACAATTCTGAGGCTCTAGGCCATAAAAATTTTAATTTAGTAGTTATTGAGTAAAGAAAGTGAAACTTGAGCAGAGATTTTGAAGTTTGAAGACTAAACCGGTATTAAATGGTCAAAGTGAGGAGGGACAAAACTTTCATGCCATTATATAGATGACAGATAATAATAAAAATAATAATAATAATAATGGTAATGATGATAGATGATAGATGACATATGAAAGAAGAAAGAAGAAAGAAAGAAAGAAAGAAAGAAAGAAAGAAAGAAAGAAAGAAAGAAAGAAAGAAAGAAAA